>NC_090024.1:158721527-159023610 GCF_037176765.1 Anolis sagrei
TGTACCCATTAGGTAATTGCGATTAATTCATTTGGAATTCCAAAATCTCCCAGTTTATCTGGAATACCATGTCAAATGGCACCTTATCCTACTTAGCCACTAAGAAAGCCCTTTACAATTAATGGGCTCACCATAAGTCAAACTGGAAAACATATACAGAGAGAGAGAGAGAGAGAGAGAGAGAGAGAGAGAGAGATTTCAGGGAGAAAAGACTTCCTGAATTAATCTATGTGATCCAGATTCCAATACAGGTTTACTGTGACTGGAAAAAAATTGGAAGCAATGTGAGAACTGTTTATTAATCTCATGGCCAATTCTTTAACATCAGATTTTGTTCTATCCACATACACAGCTTTCCTCAGCCAGGCACAAATTTCCAAGTAATTACAGACCTCTCCTGTGTCTATAATGACAATGTAAGCATTATTTTTCACAAAGGGTGATGGAGCTTGTAATGACACCTAGTGAGAAAAGACATTCTGGATTTAAAAAGAGAGTTTTGGCAGACCTCTTCTGTTGTTGCCATCACCTCTTACACATGTTGCTCTTTCTGGCTTTTTCATGATGTCTATTTGTCTCAGAAGAGACAACAAAGTATACAACTTTGAGGATGAAACCAAATATATGGAGAATCCCACTTAGATGAGTTTATTGAATGTGTTTCTTAAATATTCAGCTTAAATAGCACATTTTCATAGTCCCTAAAATGGGTTTACTCTTCCCATTTCACTGCATGTATCTTTTTCTCATTAGGTTTGCAGTTTGAACTTATAACTTTATCACAACATCCAGTGAAAGGTAATTGCTCTGTACTCTGCATATTAATCTAGCAAGTGTACATCAGGTTATACATGCTGACCAAAAAACTCCTACATTATTCTCGTTTCTTAAATCACATTGTGTTTATCAACAGGCCTCTTTCTTTGAAAATCCAGGTTGAGTATCTTGCTTGGGATCAGAAGTGTTCCATGTTGTGAATCCCCCCTCCCCTCCTCAGAATTTGGCATATTTGCATAAACATAAAGAAGCATCTTGGAAATGGGATCCAAGTTTAAACATAAAATCCATTTATGTTTCATATAGGTGTTATACACATAGACTTTTTCATGTCAGTAGTGACTTGAGAAGCTGCAAGTCGCTTCTGGTGTGAGAATTGGTCATCTGCAAGGACGTTGTCCAGGGAATGCCCAGATGTGTCTATTACTTTCAGTCTATGCCCAGACACATAGACTGAAAGTAATTTTATATCCAATAGTTTTAATAATTTTAAAATCCGGGCATCCCCCATACTTGCAGATGGCCAATTTTCTCACACCAGAAGTAACTTGCAGTTTCTGAAGTCACTTGTGACAAAAAAAGAATAATTTTGTGCATGAAACATTTTTTTATGCACCGAGCCATCTGAAAGCAAAGATTTTACATTCTCAGCCGAGAACCCGCATCGAAAATTTAAGATTTTGTAATTTCGGAAAAGGAATACTCAAACTGTACAAGGAAACAACCATTTTATTATATCTTCTATTGCATTTCTGGATCCGTTGTGAGGTAATGCTAGAAATGCAGTACACCTCCACATGTTGGAGAACTCAGAGCCTGGAATATTACTTTGAATAAGAAACATGATGGATATGATTTGTTCCTTTTCTGAAGTAATGCATTAACTGTTATTTTTTCTTCAAAGAGTAACACATAAATGACAGGCATGTACAATCAATTAATTTTTTTTCAAAAGTCATTACAAAATTAAGGTGCATTGGTATTTCATTTCTAAAGTGTTTCTAAAATATTGTTAGTAAAATTTCATTACTATAATGAGAGACTTATGACTACTAACAATAAAAATTGTTCACCCCTAATAAATAAAGGAGAAGATCTTATCCTGATTTCAGGCGTGTGTGAACTCGATGCAAAAAGTTATTGCTTTTCCTCTTATTTCTGTTGCTTTAAATTACACAGTCATCAGAATGAATGTTAAGGCAATAATGTAATCATTTTGGTGTTTATTGTAATTTTTATATCTACACAGACCACTTGTGTCAGTTTGGAACCAGTTTGGCAGAAATTGGTTTCACTGAGGGGATTATTACACTGGCATGGAACAGGTATGAGGGTGATTACACTACCTACAGAAGCTGGCCTCAAACTGGTTCCAGATTTCACAATATTGTTCCCATTTCCAGGCAAGATGTGCACCAGCATTCTGGAGGCATAAGAGGCAAAAAAGTGTGTGTGTGGGGGGGGGGGGTGATATTTAGCCATGGAATTAATCAATTACCAGTTCCAGGGGATCAATTAGCCCCCTGCGTTACTTGAGTTGTTTCTCAGTAACCTCCTGAATTATACAAAGCACATCATACTCTACATAGTCATGTTTGTCTTGTGATGTGGTTTAGATTTTGGGTTTACTACAACACATTAAGGGGTTTAATTTGGTTCTCTCCTGGCTTAGCTTGAAGTGCTTTAAACCTTTTAACCCATGCTGCAGTACATTTTGGTGGCATGTGTTTTGCAGCCACTGCAGTTTGAAGTCAGCTTCAACCTGCTTAATATGGCATTTGTAGATGTGCCTCTAGGCTACTTTATGGACTCTATTCCACAGGCAGGAGAAAAGGGGGGGGGGAGCAGAGGAAAGAGGAGAAAAGCGGAGAGAAGCGTCCTTAAGAGTAGGGACCTGACTTACCCCAGAAAGATCTGTCTTCTGGAATATCCGGCCATCCCATGACATTTCCCTGTCTTCTTCCTGCTTTCTTCCACTTCCCACTGCATTCTTTTACCAGGAGATGGGGAGCACACGACTTCTAAAAATTGACTCCTCTTACTGCCTTAGGACACCTCAACATTTCCATGGACAGCCACCAGAAACATTTGTATTCTTCAGAGAAGAAGTGTTGCTATGCCCCATTCCTCCCATTTTCCCCCAAAACATATAATATTACTTCCAAGGTCTGGATGGACACATTTCACCCTCAGCTAGGAATGCAATGGTTGGAAATGATACAATTTTTGAATCCAATCACTTTTGGAGGGCATAGAGTTACTTATCTCTGTCTCACAATAATTTGGTTGTTTGAGTAAAAAGCTGAAACGTTTTTGAGCTTTGGTCTCTTCTCCAGTCACTCCATTAAAATATCAATTACATCAAAATCCATACTATGGGATATTATTTTGATAAACAATGTACATAAAACATCATAAGCTTAAAATAACCATAACACACTGTGTTAGGCTTTAAAGGAATTATAAAACATTCCACAGTAATTTATATATGCAGATATATTTGCAGATATATTTATATTTTTGTACTTTTTATTCCTTTCCTTTCCTTATTTTAAAGAGCTAAATAAACAGAAGCCTGCATTTGCAATACCTAACCCCTCTGGTAAGTGCATCACTTCCAAATTTATATTCAAGTGACAAATAATTTATTTTATTTCTGAAGTGTTCATGCTGTTTTCTACCACAGGCAGCCAAAGAATGCTTGCCTAGTTCAGGATCTTACAGCATGAAATAATGCTCTGAAAATACAGAACTACTGCTGAGAACTACCTCTGGGAGCATCTAAACATTACCATGAAAGGATAGGATAGGAGCACTTCCCAGTGTTTTCTCAGTAAAACCACAGTAAAAATGATCACTTGAACATATGCATGGCCTCCCAAGAATATGTGTCTGATGTACTACTATTGCATATGGCACCTTCCTGCAGTTCAGTATTTGATATATAATATTTGTGTAGAGAAATCCAAATAACAAGTTGTGTTGCTTTAGAAATAAATGTCCAAAACTGTTACCTAACTGAAACAATCTTTCAATTGACAATTACTCTTTATTATAATATGGAAAAATTCACAGGAAAAAACAAAAACTTACTTTAATTAAGTGCAATATTGTATGTATGTGTGTACAGACTACATTCACTTTCTAACATCAGTCATCTTAATTTGTTATCATTCTTATCATCCAGAATATTTTAACATTATTTAAAAGGGAAGATGGAGAGGGAAGCATTTAATTTAGTATAACTTGCACTTGTTCAAAAGGCAATCTACTAAGAGTGGACAAAATGCACATTATTTAGTTTTGATCCCAACTTTAGAATTTGGTCTAGTTTAAGATGGATTGATCTAGAGCCCCAGTGTTATAGTAAGTTTGAGTAATCCAAGTATGACTGTTCTCTGAATGGACGGGAAATGTTTCCAAACTATTCATTTATTGAAATATACATGTGTGTACGTCTCTCTCTGTGTGTATGTGTATTATGTATTATGAATGGAATAATACATGTAGATCCCAGTAAGGTGGCCTTCTGCAGCTGGCAGATGGTAATTTTGTCAGTGCCAATTGTGTTTAAGTGCAGGCCAAGGTCTTTAGGCACTGCACCCAGTGTGCCGATCACCAATGGGACCACCTTTACTGGCTTGTGCCAGAGTCTTTGCAGTTTGAACTTTAAATCCTCATATCATGTCAGCTATTATTATTATTATTATTATTATTATTATTATTATTATTGCATTAGTCACCCACTGGACTATCCTCTCTCGACCATCCTCCAAAATATTTGTGAACATTCTGTGGCTCCTCCATGATGGGAACAGTCTTGAACAGCAATGGTTCCCAAAATGACCCATTTAAGGTGAAATCATGTGTCAATCAGGGATGTGTTATTGCCGCAACCTTATTTTCCATCTTCATTGCTAAGATACTTCATTTTGTTGATGGGAAGCTTCCCATTGGAGTGGAACTCATCTATGGGACAATGAGTTTAACAGGATGACACTGGTGATTATATATTTTAATGGTTTTTATATGGCTTTTATAATATTATGCTGAATGTTTTTATTGTATTTTTATGAATGTATGGCATGAAATTGCTGCCAATTCTGTAAGCTGCCTTGAGTCACCTTAGGGCTGAGAAAGGTGGGCTACAAATACCATAAATAAATAAAATATATAAATAAACAAAAGCTTCAGCATCTTTCCCATCCACCTATCCACCCACTCACTTTTATTTAGCTGTTTTGCTTGTGGTTAAGTTTGAATTGTGAATTAATGTTGTTCTGATTGGCCATGAATGGAAAACAATCCTACTCAGACAATGAGGGATCGCCTAAGTAAGTAAGTCACCCATTCTCCCTTTGTGAAGACAGAATGAAGACGATTGGTTGCTTTGCCCACCTTACACAATCAGGCAATGATGAGTCTGTCATAAATTGCATGATCTCTGCCATTCTTTGCTTTTTCCATGGAGCTTGAGCTCTTGCCCATTTAGGTTTAACTGTGGGTTTAACTTGGGGCTGTGAAGAAATTCTGAAGGGACCATCAGAATCAGTCAGTGATTGCCTACTCTTTTTTTTTCACCTATTTCATGTGACACCATTGGAGGCCAAGCTATTGGATTGTTTTATTGGCAACTTGAATATTTTAACCACCTTTAAATGTCGTAATGCAATATTTTATTGCTTTTAACTTATCTAATTGGCATTTTTAAAATAAAAAATTGTCTAACCAGATTTTTATTTGGATGGTACAGTGCAGTCGAAGGCAGGAATGCAAATTGGAGAAAGACATCTTTTAGGCATCACTCATAGTGTGGCAGATAGTCTTCCTTTCCTTTCCTTCCTTTCCCTTCCCATTGGTGTCTGCCTTTGAGGAGTTAATTGATTATCCTCTTTCTTAGCCTTCCCTGTGCCACTGCAGAAGAGCCAGGGCTAGTTGGGAAAACTTTTGGATTTCTGCTGTTGCCAGAGGGGACAGCTGGGTATCAATTAAAGTACCAGTCAGAAGCACAGTGAGACTTTCTTTTTCCCCACAACAAGTATCAAACCCAACAAATTTAAACAATTGGTTCGGCTGAATGGTCACAAAGAGGTTCCCATTGATTATGAACATGTTTAAATCTACATTTGGTGCCTTCTCTTTATTCCCAAATGTTTGTGTGAGATAGAGAGAGGAATTGCTACTGACAGTAGACTACACTGTATAGAGTTAGAGTTAGAGATGATAAAGATAGATAGAGAGCTCATTGAAATGATAAAAGCTGCTTTAACTTGTTTGCTGGTTTCACCTGAACTGGATGAAATCTGAAAGCATAATTGCCACATCTGAGATGGCCAAATACAGAGATTTTTGTGCAAGAACAGAATCTCTACATATTGAGAGAAAGGACACTATTGCTCCACTAGGTTGCTAATGTTTTGAAAATCACTGATAGCAAAGCTAAGACTTCTACTGGGTGAGGCAGCATAACTTCCTTTTTAAAAATGTGTGCCATTCAATCAGTTGAAAATGTAGCGGAGCTTGTAGTGGTCTTGTTCGAGGCGGGAGTATAAAGTTTTGTCCTGACAGAGTTCAGTCACCATCATGCACTGGAACAGTGAGGAGCGTGCTTTTGCTGTTGAGGCCTACCTTTTGAGCGAATTTGGAGTGGCCGGCCCGCTCTCCGATTTGGCCCCTTGTGATAGTTTTCTATGGTTTTTTTTTAAAAAAAAATCCCGTGTTAATGGGAACCGTCCAAGGACCCTACAAGATTTGAAGACCAACATCCAGGAAGACATTACCAACATAACACCTGCTATGATGGCAAGAGTCATGACAAACACCAGAAATCGGTTTACTCAGTGAATGGAGGACATCATCTACCTAATTTGATCTTCAAAACTACGTAAAACAAAATTTTAGGTATGCACCTACATTATAAAAAATAAATAAATTTCTGATTCATACAATGGGTTTTATTAAGTTTTGAAAAAAGGAAGTTATGCTGCCTCACCCTGTATAGAGTTTAAGAAAAAAAGATATAGTGGGTTATATAAAAAAGGAAGGTCTCAATAGTGAGAAGGAAAGAGTGATATGTGATATTGTCCTTCTCATTGTGATCTTTTGAGTAATTTATAGAAAAACATCCATGTCACAAAGAGGTTCCCAGCCAATAGACATAAAATAGCTAATCAGTTGGGTTTATTCTGTCAGGAAGGGACTTACTTAACAGTAACCAATTAGGGGGCGCTCCATGGGGATGGTTTGTTACTCCCACATGAGCATGAGATGCCAGGCTCTGTTGTTGGAAAGAGCAATTGAAAATCAGGAAACAACATTTATATATAATATATTAATATTGTATGATTTAATCCAAAAATAACTTAACTTGAAGGAGGAGGAAGGCTAAAATGGATGTGCTTGGTACGTTAACAGTAAAATTGTTTAAGTTTCATGAAGTCAACATCATGTAAGATTCTACTTCATGGTAGAATCTTTTATCAGACATTTCAGCTGGACACTGGGCATTCTTGTGCTCTGCCACTTCCTAGTCAGTGCCTGGATGTGCAACAAGAATGACCTGAGGTGCATTGGTGCTTATTGCATGTTAGGGCTATAATGTCCTGATGTGCAATAGGCACAACTGTAATGCCCATGCATTTTAATGTCACAGCAGCCCTTAGATAAATACAGAAGTTGCAAAACTCCCTAATTGTATTTCTCACATAAGTAAGTCAATTTACAAAGACCTAAGAATTCAACATAATTTTAAAAATAAGTAAAATGCAAATAATGACATAAATAGAAAATGCACTAAACAAGAATGAGTTTTTGTCAAGAAAACCTCTGAGAAAAACCGGGCAAAGGCTTCACATTGAGTTACCAAGAGGTCTGAGATCTCATTCTACAAAGGAATGTTTAACTAACCCCTGACTGTGCTAAATAATTCAGCTGGTCGGTTTCTTGCAGCCACTGTCTTGGCTTTAATGTAGGAATGTTTTGCAGCTTCTATAGCCATCAAGTACACTCAATGACAATGGGTGAGAGCCCATTTTTTGTTTGACTCCCTTTGCAATCCTCACCACATATGCTCTAGACTTCTTGGCTTGTGCTTCATCACTGCCAAATGAAGCCTGAAAAATATAATCAGTCAACAAAGGTGAACATTTCTTAAAAGAAAATGATATCTTTGAATCCTCACTGATCATAAAAGTTCCTGCAAACAGAAAAATCAGAAGAGAAACTGTTTTTTGACATTACTTTTAATCTGAAATTCCAAAATGGCTTTCACCACATAAAGGTGCATGTACTACATTCCATTCTGCTGCTTCAGTATGCTATCAGCTTGTCACTAAGGTTGAGGAATTTGGTTTTCATAAATGCTAATATGTACAGACCTGATAAGTATCTCCCAAATTAATGTGTCAAGCCAGAACAAAGCTCTTCACAGGATTTTACACTTCTCTGTATATTATGATGCTGTTTCCAGGAAAAAGGCATTCAAAAATGTGACTGCTGAGCTAACATGGTTTTAGGAAGTAGTATTCGAGACAAAATAAGTTAACTCTGTATAGAATTACAGAGTAGATATATTGTAAATCTACATAACCTGTGGGGGGAATGAGCATATGCCTCCCAGGTGTGCTTGGTAGCTTGTCTGTTGGGCCACAAGATAGCAGGGCAGGGCTTCCCTTGCATTACATTTGTATCTTTCCCCAAGAGCCTATACACTGGGTTTTTTCCTGGGAAACTGGCCAGTGAGAAACTAAGGTGGCTTTCCTTGTGAAACCTCACATTTTTATCCCTAAGATAAATATAAAGAGATTCTCCCCAGCAATTTCCTGGCAGTTTTTGCTTTGAACACCATCCCACATACCAAATGCATTAAGCTTTGGGGATTGCACTGATTTCTAGGTTTGCCAGATCTTAGTCCTGGTTTGAGTCTCACGACCTGGACTGGAACCATGTGTTTGCATACGCCTTATTTTATGAGGTACAATTTATTTATTTGAATAGCAAACTCTGTGCAACTCTGGTGGACATTAATGACATCACCAGGGGCTACCCCTTACAAGTAATCCTTGTAAAATAAAAAGTCCACCTTCTGTGACATCATTATGGGTCATCCTTCCTAGGTGCTAGACTTTGGTTCTGAAATCTCAAGTCCTGGGATAATTTTGTGGCTACCCTATTGATTGCTACTCATTTAATTTGTTCATTGGTGTGAGCCTGAGACCAGATCTATTCCTAGAGATAAGACAGGGAATACTCATCGTCTTCATCCTTTACAGAGGAGACAATTTGAGCTACTAGACATAGTTGAGCAGCAATTCAACCTGCTGCACTTCCAGGTGACATGAAAACCACTCACTCATGTGCGACTTCTGCACATATGGACTCTAAAATGTCACTTCATAGTTGACCATTTAGCAGGTAAATTTAGGGAGTTAGGGTATATTAGAACACAAGGAGGCCATTTGCTTCCTTATTCTATTGCCTTATGACAGTCCTGCTGCATAAAACGAATGCAGCAATATGGAATAAAGTTGTAACTTTGCCTTCTCCAATCATGGTGTACCTTTGTATTTCCTTCCCAATATCTTCAATAAACTCTCAAGATCAACCTTCCATTACGACATTCCATTAAACCTGAAAACATGCTCTCTGCAATTCCTAGTTTGGAGAGAAAATATTCCCTGAATTTTGTTTGTGTAAGTTGGTCCTGTCCTACTCTTTAAAAGCAACTTTTAAAAACATCGTATTTGTTAAAAAAAATGCATTATTACAATGAACTTATGAGTGAACCAACATAGAAGTAGTATCAGGCAAGAGATTCATTATTCCTACTCATTGCGAGACAAAAAAATTAATGTGGTTTGCTTTTTAATAATAATAATAAAACCTCAAACTAATTCACAGTTCCTGATCTAAGAGAAAATTCAATTACCCTTTGGTTTTCACACTTCTCTGAATTTCCTGATGTAGTTTTCTAATTTAAAAAGAAATCCATACCAAAATGCAGACATTAGTGTGTACCCCAATGCATACATTAAGGAAACCAATGTGCAGAAATAGACATATATTGAACGAAGTGCTTGCAAAACAATAGGTAAGGAGGAAAATTCTGCACAACTATGCATTTTAATTTCTATGAAGACTTTTTAAACATGCAAAAATGGCCAAAGTTAACCAGAATCCTGTCTCTTTCCCCTGCCTCTGAAGAGCTAGCATCATTTCCTTTCTTTGTACATTTTTGTAGAAGTACACATTTATTATGTGTCTTTAAAAAGGAGGTTTAATCTTGTGAAATTGATAATGATCTGCTCTTATTGGCGTTTGGATGTTATACTTAATACATGTTTCTGGATAACTTTTCTTAATACAGATGCATCTAGATTGCTCCCAAAGATATATATTTTGCACACTATGAAGAAAGATATTTTTAGCAAATATCAGCCACAAAATTCCCTCTAAGTTGTTAGGTATTTTTTCCCTTTTGTATAACAGATGGCATAGTTATTTGATTTATGCATTCACCTTCATAAGGCCCTGCTGACTGTCAGCTTTTTTTAACCTCACAAACTCTTTTCTCTTGTACTCAAGATTCAGCCTTTTTGGGAGGGTGAAATATTGCTTTTTGTGGGAAACAGGACAGTGTGCAATTTTTGTGTTATTGAAATTGTGCATGGTCTGATGACTGATTGTATTGCTCAGATCATATTCTCAGCCTGATATGCAGGGCTAATTACAGTGACACAATTTCAACAAAACATGAGTCTTAACCAGGTGTATAGTATATTAAAGTGGCAGGGCCCAACGTAAAGGCTTTAAATGGATCTATGTATCAAATCTGATGCCTTTAGCTACTTCTTCTCCCAGGACTACCAAAATGTAATACAAAAAGGACAGTGGTTCTTTCTCAGAAAATCACTCACATCCATCATCTGAAAAAGGAACTCAGAAGCTATTCTTCCCTAGAGTAGGCTTAGCGACATGCAGCTCTGCAGTATAATCATACCAAGCAGTTTCAAAAATTTCAGGGAAATAGCATTGTAACACAGATTGCAAGTTACTTATGATGATATTTAATCCTCTCTTCTCAGGAAGTTATCTTTATAAATTCATTTCTAAAACTAGAGCTAATTTTAAAAACGTAGTCCTGTGTACATAATTATAAGTCTACTGATGGGTACAGGATTGCAGTGAAAATGCATTTTACTCAATATATGCAACATATGCAATTTAAATCTATCCTTGAACACATGTTGTTTTGTCTTTTAAGTATCTGGGAACTGCAGTTTGGATGGATTTTGGAGCATTTTTATTGGAGGTGTTTCTATTTTGTTTTTGTACAGTTGAAGCCAAATTGTGGAATTTTTCACCATCTTAATCTTCCCTCCTATTGCTATTTGTCATAAAAATCTGATTGATTATATAAGATCATAATATCACTGTTCACTGCATGATATCTTCTTATCAATTATTTGGAATAACTCCATAAATACACATGGCATGAACAGAGGAGAGTGTGTGAAACTGCTTGCTGCCTTGAAAACATTTCAAAGTTTTCAAGTTAGAGATTTAAAAGTTATTTCACACTTTAGAAGTGCAAACTTCAGACAAAAAATACGCTGGAACCCAAGCTTTTTCTATGCTGCCTTGCTAAAAGCTCAAAGCCAAACAGATTAGACATATATATTATATGAAAATCCTTAGATTTATTTTTGTATCATTTCATGAAAAAATGTATAGAGCAATGGTAATGTTTCATGACAAAGGATTTAAAAGGGTCAGTATTTAATGATTTTCAGACAAAAGCAGTGAAATGGTTCATAATGGCAGAAACATCTTGGAATTACTGGAAATGATACCTTTGTCCAAAAATAAGCTTTAATACACAAGTGTTGATTAGCTTTAGGAGGCAACACAAGAAAAAGGTTTAACACTCAATTTCGTGACATCTTAGACATTGAAATTTTTGATATTTTTCTACAACAAACTAGAATGAAATTATCCAAATTTATGTTGGCCATCAGGATGGGAAGAATATTTAAACTTTTCAAAAATGACTGAAACATCTCTTTTCTGAGTGTTTAAGAAACACTTATGAGAAAAATCCTGGTCTGATCAGGATCTTCAAAGTTCAGGAATAATTCTACTCAAATTCACATGCATTTCTACACAGAAAACAACATTGTTCATGAAAGAAACTGCATTTCTGCATGAAAGGTAATGCAGTTGCACCCCACTTCACCACAAATTTTCAGATTTTAAAAAAGAAAACAGCATTTTCCGAAAAAATAAAAGTATTTTTTTACAAGAAATATTATTTTGTATAGAAAACCCCCGATTTTTGTGCAGAGAATGCATAGACATAAATGAATTTTGTACAGAAAAATCATAGGCAGTTTCCAAACACTTTATCACAGAGTAGAAGAACATAATTGTAGCTTTTTTATTTGTTCCTTCAAGATGAAAATTTGTGAGGAATTACATCCCCACTGACCAGATTCAACAGCTATAGGTATGAGGATCACCATGTTGTATCTGGTTAAAAGAATCAGAGAGAGAGACCTGAATTTATCACTGAAATGTTTGAATACAGATGAATTCAATACCAGATTGAAAAACTCAAAGTTCAAAACTCAGGCCCCTTCCACACAGGAGTATAAAATCCACATTGAACTGAATTATATGGCAGTATGGACTCAGATAACCTAGTTCAAAACAGATACTGTGATTATCTGCTTTGATATTCTGAGTTATATGGTCCTATATCCCAGGATCTGATCCCAGGTTTTCTGTTTATCCCAGATTATCTGGCAGTGTGGACTCATATAATCCAAGTTAAAGCAGAAAACCTGGGATCTGTTTCTGGGATATAGGGCCTGTCTGGAAGGGTCCTCAAACTCTAAACGTAGAAATGTATTATGTTTCATGTCTCCTATGCAATACATCTGTATACAGATATAGTTTTAAATATATCATGTTTCTTTCATCCTGTAAATGAAGAAATCTGCACATTGATGAATTTTTATTTATTTATGTGTTTTTAATGAAAAGTAATTGAAAGAAAAAACTATCTCTAAATCTAGGAATGTCTACATGCAAAATCTTTGCTCTGCTGTCAAGATATTTTCCTTTTATTTTATGGACAGCAGAATACTGAATCTTGGACACACCATTTCTGATATATTTCCTGTAAGATCAAGCCTACATGTAATTTCCTCATTTTTCCCATGACTCACATGTTTGGCAAACAAACAACATCAACAACACCAACATATCAGAGAGTGCAGCCATTTCTAAGAGAACATGTGAAGAATTTTGTTTTGTTGCATGACTAACCAGGTAATTTTGTTTTAAAGATAAGAACTTGTCTTGGGAAAACATTCCAAATAATCCAATGCAACACAGCTTTTATGTTAGGACAAAGGAGTAGAAATTTGCCATTTAGTACTAAAAGGATGAATTTTAAGCTGAATTTGCTTAAATTTAATTTAAAGATTAGCCCATAAAATTTCCTGAAGTGCTTTTCTCTAAACAATGCTACTGGACAATGAGTTTAACAGGACGACACTGGTGATTATATATTTTAATGGTTTTTAATATTATTTTTACAATATTATGCTGAATATTTTATTTGTATTTTTATGAATGTATGGCATGAAATTGCTGCCAATTCTGTAAGCCGCCTTGAGTTGCCTTAGGGCTGAGAAAGGTGGGCTACAAATACCATAAATAAATGAAATATATAAATAAGCAAAAGCTTCAGTATCTTTCCTATCCACCTATCCACCCACTCACTTTTATTTAGCTGTTTTGCTTGTAGTTAAGTTTGAATTGTGAATTAATGTTGTTCTGATTGGCCATGAATGTGAATGTCTTCCCTTTAATCCTCATGACCTATTTACATTACTTCTGCAATATGGGTGGCATCTCTTTCTATTTACTCCAGCAAGCTTCACTTTAGAGCTCTGCTTTCTTTTTCTCCTATTTTTTAAAAGCGAGTGATTTTCAACCACTTTTACGTTTGTCCTACACAGAAATACGAGACAATTTACAGTCACTAATATTGAGACTATTTTGGGATCCTATATTGACACATTTTCAAGGCGACATTGTATTCCATCACGAATACTGCCCTGAAATCATTGTAGCTTGAACAACAGGAAAATGCAAGACTCCAGGAGGCTGGCCCAGTGGGATACCATAAGTAACAACGCCTACTTATCAACAAGACGGGTTTAACAGGCTTGTTCCTGGCTGCGTCGAACAATGAGAGAGAATTTCAAAAAGCCAAAGTGGAGGAAATGAACACAAAAGATAACTCTAAGAAGAGATTCGGTTTAGCACATTGAGGTCTTCACCCTCCCCCACAAATCAAGAGCAATTTAAAGCAATAATGACTGATAGTTTTCTGTAGCTTTCCTGAGTTTTATCCTATTGCAGGCCACAGGTCTCTCACCTTTGTTTTCTTGCTTTGATTTCAGAGTTCGGTTTTTTATGATGTTCATTTTTTATATCTGATGAAAGTGGTCTTGCCTAGAAGGGAGGAGGAGAAGAATGCCACTTCAAATAGTTCAAAGACACCTTTAACATCTTGGAAAAGGGAAATTATTGTACAGATCAAGGGATTAGAAGGAAGTGTTTTTACAGATTTAAAATAAACATAAACAGCTGTTCTGAGATAGGTGAAAGAAGAACGGCTGTTACTGGCCCTTTTATAATCTCAGTATACAGCCACTCTCCTACTCAGTCCATATTTGTCAATAGCAAAAACAGCCTGGTAAAAAAGCTGGTATAAAAGACTGTGGAAAGTAATAGTTATTATTGAGCAAAGGAAAGGGGTGCCAGACTAAACACTATGAGCACTTGGATTATTAGAATTACAAAATACAAGTAATATCAAGTATTTCATCTAATTAATAATGACTAAGCACTAAAACAACAGATCACTAGAAATAGTACACATACCAAGTGCTGTTGGAAACACAGTGGACCATAAAGATTTACAATGGATTAAAGGTGCTGTGGTAAGGAATTTTATTTCCAGGAAGGACTCAGTCCGCTTCTCTGCTGAAACTTATACCACAAATAATTTCCACACATTTGATTCCGGGAAACAGGGGGGAAGATGAACTGAATATCCAAACTCTTGAACATTAAGTAGTGAACAGCAGGAAGAATGTCTAAAATATATATTCTACTCTGCATTTGAATGCTCATGAGAATGTATATGCAAGAATGGATAGTTATTAGGAAGGTATTTCTCTTAGTCCCTTCTACACTGCCACATAAAATCCAGATTATCTGCTTTGAATTGCATTATATGGCAGTATAGACTCAGATAATCCACTTCAAATGTGGATTATCTGCTTTGATAATATGGATTATATGGCAGTGTAGAAGTGGCTTTAGTGAAACACTTAACCCCATTCCAAAGGAACTAGTCAAGACACATTTACTGGCTTCCTTCACTGATGGGTATCAGTTAGCAAGTTAGTATGGTTAGTCCGGTGGGTGGGGGGGGGACGGGGACGGGGACAGAATCATATAGTCACAGTAGTGGGTTTGTAAAGAAATGATAGTTACAGTTCTCACAAAAGTTACTTTTTAGACTGTAACTTCCACAATCTTCTAGCTAACTTGGCTATTGATACTCTTCTCTGCCATGCATTATTTGCCTTTTTCTAACTTTATACATAATGTGCACCACAAGAACCAAAGTCAGTAATACTGATTGCACTAGGAGAAAGGATGTCAGAAAAGAGGTCTCAAATATTCACTATGAAAGCATAGGGTTGTTTTTTTTACTCAGAAAACACAGCAGGCAAACTTTGTACAGAGCCATGCATTGAGAAAACACCATGTATCAATAGTATCTGTAAAATCTGGGGGGGGGGGGGGGAGGAACCAGAAAAACAGATAATAATCCTCACTGGCCATGAAATAATGATTCATGGTCAAGGGCAGTGAACTGGAATGGAGAATGGAATGCTGTCCTTGGAATTCTGATTGGGTAAAACCTCATACTGCTCATTCTTTTTTGCTTCTACTGTTATTTTCATATTGTTCGCATCTTTACATGGAAATACGATAAGAAAAAACCCCCTAACATTTATTTTTTTATCCCACTCCTCTCCTTTGAGTCCTTTTTTTCTGCCTTCCAGCCATTTTAAATGATTATTTAAAGAGTTTAACATTTATAAAGGCTTACTTCAAATATTTTTTTCTCAACACTTTGAATGGTGGATAACAAAAATCTCAAAATATCCTGCTTAATGTGGCCGTATAAAAGATGTGTTTATGTAATATGACCCATTGCCTGTCAGTTTGTCACAGCATGACAAATATGTGCTCTAAATATCTTTAACATAATTAATTTCTGCAATGCACGATAAATTAGATTTGTTATAAAATTACATTACTTCATGCCAACTCAGAATTAATATCACTTGATGCACAATGACATGACTTCTCAAATAGCTACTGAGAAATTATTCTCATCAAGCTCGATATTAGATGAAATTTTCACCTCTCATGCAGAAGAAATTATTTTTGACACTGATTATTTGACAGATTAAAACATCTCTTTCTTCCAGTGGGGGAAAACAGACATATTTTGATTGAAAGGCTTTAACCAAACACCCTTGTATCTCACTATCTCCACTTAAGAGGTAGATGAAGAAGCAGCAATAATGGGGGTATGAAACAGAAAATGTTGCCTTTAATCCTCTCCTTGTACGTGGTACTAAAGTAAAGGGACCACATATATTAAAAAGGGATACAGTTCTTATTTACATCTACTGCTGTCAAATCAGGTGTAATCTATCTTGTGAATGCAAAAAACAAAGAATAGATTACATTTTACTTGACTGCAACATGTATAACTATAGCAGCTAGATGTCTTAACTAGACAATTGTGGGAAATGTTTTCTCTTTTCAGGTTGAACAAATTATCTGTCAGAGGTATTTTAATTGTGCATTCAATAATGATGTGAGGTTAGACTAGATGACACTCTATGAGTCTATGAAAGCCATGGCATAAAGACTATAGAACTGACTTTGTTTATGTCATTAACTAACAAGTCTCCATATAGTTGCATCTTCAAAAGCAGTCCATATGCAAAGTATACTCCCTGTAGTTTCAAAAAAACATTTTACCAGTGTTAGAAGTCAAGCCATGACACTTTTAGATATGCAAGACCAAAAAGTGCTGAGATTGGAAATAGCAGCTAGCATTTTTGCCCTAATTTCATCATAAAACCCAAGAGCTTGTTCTGTGCAGTGTCATCAAGACAACAGAAAGATTGATGGCTGACACCTGGAAAAACTCCAAGTTCCTGACCCCAAAAAGTATTTTTGAGCATTAGTGTCTCTGCAGTGCGTTGTAAAATCATGAGGGAAGGAAGCACCTAACCTCTCATTTTTATTACAAAAAAACCCTGAGAATTTATCCTTTATACCACATTAATGATGTCAAGTAGAATACACAGAATCCCTATCCAGTACTTTACTTCTGAAAGTAGAAAAGCTGCTTTTGTTTTATGAATTCCATTAAAGCAAATCAACTTAAACATCTGGAATTAGTCCATCATTGCCTTTAAGGTATTTTGATTCGACACCTGGGCTTGAATATTTTCACTTCTTCAAGCCATTAAAGATAATGGTGGATTTCAGTTCCACAATTTGTGTTCACCGAGCTGTAATGCTGCAATGTCTCAAGCACTCAGAGACAGCCATAGTTATGTGCTCTCCATCAATCCCAAAGCGCTTTCATATCTTTGCAGAAGCCTGTTTCCTTGTCATGGGTTTTTTCTCACTTCAGGTTGCTGCAGAATAATGACCCTGAATTTCTCTCTTGCCATCTTTAAAATCAATAACCTTAAAACAATATTACTGGTCCCTTCTGAGCACAGGTCTGAACCTGTAATCCATCCAGAGGTAAATATCTGGAAGAAAAGGTGATATAATGTTTGAAAACACAATGAACACTCTGTATGGGATTAGAAGGATTTCTTTAGAGTAAGTCACAGATATAGAAATGGAGATGAACCCAGGGCACTGCCTTTCCTTTTATTAGAAAAATCTCACACCCAAAAACTAGAATGCCAAGCTCACAAAGGGATCACTTGTGTTTTTCTTCCAGGGCTACAGCCTAGCTCTGTAATGTACTATGACAGTCATTTGCAAGAAATGAGAATTACACCAAATTATAAACTGCACAATTTGCAAGGAGATTAGTAGCATGGAGAAACAGTCAATTGTGGAACACAGGAAAACAAAACTCATTGGCAACCCTTTCCACCAAATCAAAACAAAACTCCCCAAAATTCCTTTCTAAATGCTTGTTGGCCAAATATTTCTCTATAGAGGGCATGTAGGATCAGAATTTACTTTTTTGCATTAAACCTGCAGACATCAGTTTAAACTCTTGATTTGGTGGTTATTGTTATTTATTTGTTCAATTGCTTCTGATGCTTTGTGACCTCATGAACTAACTCACTGCCAGAGCTTCCTGTCAGCTGTCACCACCCCCAGCTCCTTCAAGGTTAGGTCAGTCATTCAGACATCAGTTGAAACTCTCAGGTATTAGTCCAAACTCTTAATGTGGTGGTTAAAAACATGTATTTTGTTGATTTGGTTCTAAAATCACAGGTTTGTTTGAATCCTATGCACTTTTAAAATGTCTAAAGCTGTCTAAAAATGAAGGACGAGCCCAGTCAATTAGCCACGACTATGAATCAAGCTGTATTAGAATTGCATCTATCTTTGATTCTGACACAATCTTTGCTTTGATGCCCCACTTGAAAATTGCATCCACACATTCTATGGCAAAATGTCTGTGCAGTGTGGCAAACCCTGAACTTGGATAGTGTGATTATTTCACAGATAAAGCAGAGTATCAGATGCTGCATGGGTAACCTTGGGCAACTCAGCCTTTCTCAACTTCAGAGGATGGCAAATGTGTCCATGACCCAGAAGATACTTAATAGTATTCAAAGCAATATAGTGGAAAGGGAAATTGGGGGCAAGAAGTTTGGAGGCAAAAAAATGATCCCTGGGGTTTCTCTTTGTGGGGACCACAAAGAACCATAGGGCAAGGGGGGCTACATGCAGGCTGTGAGCTGCACTGTCCCAGAACCTGTGAAAGCAATCAACACAATCAATGCCCTTGTTCTGAAGCTGCACCATTGCAGATGCCAAAAACATAACTCATAATGAAAACAAAAAACTATCCCCAATGTTTTCAAGGGAAATCATTGTTCTTTCCCAGAACTGCAGTATTACACTTGATGACAGAAGGATGGGCAGAGCCTCAACATGGGTGAGGGAACCAGGTGTAATTTTTCCTGTTCATTTGACTACATTGACTGAGGAAAAGTTCACCCATCAATTTTTTGTAGGGAAAAAGGCTGTGTTATAGTGTTACAATAATGATAGATATTAATAGAATTGCACTAGATGTGTATGATCCACCATCTGACATCCTTTCACTAATTTTAACAACATCTTCATGTAACTACATTGTTTACTTGTAATCTATTGTCGTGGTTTCCTACTTCAGAAGTCATTGGAGGATAGAAACAGTTGACAGCAATCAAATGTAACCAAAGATCATTCTCAGATTTGTCATCTCATTGCACAAAATTGAGCCATTGATTAGATGTGAAATGGACACATTTGCAGATTGCAGTCCATAGACATTTTCTCAATGGTGTTTGTAAACATTAAAGTTAGACTGCATGATCTTAATTAGAAATATGTAGATTGAAAATGGTAAGCTATGCTAAAATTAAAACTGATTGCATAATACAACCATAGAAATTCTGTCTGTATATCATGTTACAATAATATAACATTTTGCAGCATTAATCCAAGTTTACTGCAGTGGATTATATTTATTCATATTCTCTTTCAAAAGAGGGTTGGTAATGAATGAATCTTGATTTAGATCTATGGATCACTTCAGTAAATGTTCGATACTTTGTCCTTATTCTTAAGAGAACTCTATTTTTTATGTTCATGAAGTGATTTATGTAGCATTTTAGTGGTTTATGTAGTACTTTAATGTTGCATTACATATTGTATTTAATAATCTGGTTTTTGTGCATTCATTTGTTGTCCTGTATGTGAAAGACCATTGATGTAAGCACTAACACTAAAATAAACTATCGAAGCACTCATTTTTATTTATTATTTATGTACTAAAATAGTCACATGTCATCTTTTACTGAAAAATCTCAGGGTAGCATACAATAAAACAAATCTAATATATATAAAATTGTAGAGGTAATTAAAATATATTATAAGGCTAAAACATATTAAATAATTAATAAGTTAAAATAGATATAAAGGATTCAAATAGTTTAAAATGAAATGAAATTGTATGGAACATTTTTTGTAAAATTACTTAGGCCCCCAAAACTTTCATAAACAATCATGTTTTTACTTGGTGTCACAGTAGCAACAGTGTCAGTCACCAATCAGACTTACAAAGAATGGTATTACCTAACTGGGGTACTTACTTACTTACTTACTTAGGCGATCCCTCGTTGGACGAGTAAGATGGTCTTCCATTATGGATTTCCTTGTATGTGGCTGTGGAGCCCTATTCTTGCTCTGCATCTTCTTCCGCAGTGAGGGCATTGGTTTCCAGGTGGAAGGCGGTCCCGGTCGGGGTTGGTTTGACGTGCCTTCCTCCTGGCACGTTTCTCTCTTTCACCCGCCACTCGTGCCTCCTCAAATTCTGCAGCGCTGCTGGTCACAGCTGACCTCCAGCTGGAGCGCTCAAGGGCCAGGGCTTCCCAGTTCTCAGTGTCTATGCCACAGTTTTTAAGGTTGGCTTTGAGCCCATCTTTAAATCTCTTTTCCTGTCCACCAAAGTTCCGTTTTCCATTCATAAGTTCGGAGTAGAGCAACTGCTTTGGGAGACGGTGGTCAGGCATCCAGACAACGTGGCCGGCCCAGCGGAGTTGATGTTGGAGGACCATCGCTTCAATGCTGGTGGTCTTTGCTTCTTCCAGCACACTGACGTTTGTCCGTTTGTCTTCCCAGGAGATTTGCAGGATTTTCCGGAGGCAGCGCTGATGGAAACGTTCCAGGAGTTGCATGTGACGTCTGTAGACAGTCCACGTCTCACAGGCATATAGCAGGGGTTGGGAGGACAATAGCTTTATAGACAAGCACCTTGGTCTCCCTACGGATGTCCCGGTCCTCAAACACTCTCTGCTTCATTCTGGAAAATGCTGCACTTGCAGAGCTCAGGCGGTGTTGTATTTCGGCGTCGATGTTGACTTTGGTGGAGAGGTGGCTCCCAAGGTAGCGGAAATGGTCAACATTTTCTAATGTTACGCCATTAAGCTGTATTACTGGCATTGGAGAGGGATGGGCTGGTGACTGCTGGAACAGCACCTTGGTCTTCTCAATGTTCAGTGACAGGCCGAGCTTCTCGTATGCTTCTGCGAAGGTGTTTAGAGTGGCTTGTAGATCTTCTTCTGAATGTGCACAGACGACATTGTCATCAGCATACTGGAGTTCTATAACAGCTGTTGTTGTAACCTTGGTTTTGGCTTTCAGTCTGCTGAGGTTGAATAGCTTGCCATCTGTCCGATAGATGGGTCATTTGGGAGCCACTGCTGTCCAAGACTGTTGCCATCATGTCATCATGGAGGAGCCGCAGGATGTTCACAAATTTGCTTGGGCACCCGATTTTTTGGAGGATGGTCCAGAGAGCGCTGCGATTCACTGTGTCGAATGCCTTGGCAAGGTCGATGAATGCCATGTACAGAGGTTGATTTTGTTCTCTGCATTTTTCTTGGAGCTGTCGTGCAGTGAAGATCATGTCCACGGTTCCTCTGGAGGGGCGGAAGCCGTTCTGGGATTCTGGGAGGGTGTCTTCTGAGAGGGGCAGAAGGCGGTTTGCAAGGATTCTTGCGAGGATTTTCCCAGCGGAGGTTAGAAGGGAGATACCTCGATAGTTTCCGCAGTCTGTTCTTTCCCCTTTTTTGAAGAGGGTGATGATGGTGGCGTCCTTGAAATCTGCTGGGATTTTCTCGGTCACCCATACTTTTTCTATGAGCTGGTGGAGTTGGTGTGTCAGCGCAGGTCCTCCCTCTTTAAAGATTTCAGCAGGGATCCCATCTGGTCCGCTGGCTTTGTTATTCTTCTGTTGGCTGATGGCATTGCTGACTTCTTCCAAACTAGGCAGTGCTGCAAGCTCATCCCTGGTTTGTTGTTGTGGGATTTGTGAGAGGGCCTCTTCGGCCACATTGGAGCTGCGGTTCAGGAGGCTTTGGTAGTGTTCTTTCCAACGTAGTGCAATTGAGTTTTGATCCCTCAGGAGTTTGGTTCCGTCTGATGAGCGTAGAGGCTGTATGCCATGGTTTCTTGGTCCATAGATGACCTTTGTGGCTTTGAAGAATCCCTGAGTATTATGGGTATCTGCCAGGTGTTGGATTTCTTTGGCCTTCTTTGTCCACCAGATGTTCTTGAGTTCTCTTGTCCTTCTTTGGACCTCAGCTTTTGCACTGGCATAGATCTTTTTCTTAGCAGTACAGTTGGTGTCTCTCTGCCATGCTTGGAAGGCTTTCCTTTTCTTGTCAATTAGCTGTTGGATCTCGATGTCATTTTCATCAAACCAGTCTTGATGTTTCTTGGCTTGGTATCCAATAGTTTCTTCGCAGGCTTGGATGATGGAGGTCTTCAGTTTGTTCCAATGTTCCTCAACATTTTCGGGGTGTACTGTGGGTAGATGGTCCTTGAGTGCTGTTTGGAGATGGGCTCGTCTGGAGGGCTCCTGAAGGGCTTGGGTGTTCATTTTGCGCCTTGTCTTCCTTCCTTGGAGTCTGCGCTTGGGAGCGATCTTGATAGCCATCGAGGATCGAATTAGCCTGTGGTCAGTCCAGCAGTCGTCAGCACCTGTCATGGCTCTTGTGAGGAGCACGTCACGGCGGTCTCTGGCGCGTGTGATTACATAGTCTAAGAGGTGCCAATGCTTTGACCGGGGGTGCTTCCATGATGTCTTGAACTTGTTTTTCTGGCGGAAGAGCGTGTTGGTGATGACAAGGTTGTGCTCCGCACATTTGGTGAGAAGCAGGATGCCATTTGAGTTGCTGTTTCCAACCCCGTCTTTTCCTATGGTCCCTGGCCACAGGTCGAAGTCTCGCCCGACTCTTGCATTAAAGTCCCCCAGGAGGATGATTTTGTCCTCCTTAGGTATCCCCGATAGGACGGTGTCCAGCTGACAGTAGAATTTCTCCTTGATGTCTTCGTCAGCATCTAGTGTTGGTGCATAGGCACTTATGATGGTTGCCCGTTGGTTTTTGGCAAGATCGATTCGGAGGGTTGAGAGTCGTTCATTGATGCCAGTGGGAGCTTCGGACTGATGTTTCATCAGATCATTTCTGATGGCGAAGCCAACTCCGTGCATTCTTTGGTCTTTTTCGGGCAGTCCCTTCCAGAAGAAGGTGTAGCCTCCTTTTTCTTCCTTCAGCTGTCCCTCTCCTGCTCTCCTGGTCTCCTGAAGGGCTGCTATGTCGATGTTGAAGCGTCTCAGCTCCCTTGCAATGATGGCAGTTCTGCGTTCGGGGCGTTCACTGCCACTGTTGTCCATCAGAGTCCGTACGTTCCACGTACCGAAGTTCATTTTTCTTTTTTGGCCGCAGGGTGGTGACCCCACTGGACGCGGCAGTCCAGTCAGGGATAAGTGAGGCAGACTATGTTTAGGGCACCTTTTCTAGCCCCCTCCCCGTGTGGGGTGAGCAGAGTGGGTCCTTAAAAAGGCTGCTCAGTCGCGGATACAGCTGCCGAACTACTCAACTGCCTTGGACCTTGAGGTAGAACGACTGAGTCCGTACCCACAGCCCATGTGCCAGTCTGTGACTAGAGGCTTCCAGATTTCACAGTCCTGCCCCCGTCGCCACTCGCTGATCGCCATGGGACTTTGGTTGGCTTGTTTTTGTTTTCTTTGGAAGACGCCTGTGCGTGGGTTTTTTTAATGTGTGGAGGTCAGTGCACAACTGATCAACACACAGACTTCACAGAGTGAGGTTCCACTGGTGATGTAGTTTAACACAATGACCGTGGCTTCTCAGTCTGTTGCAGCCTTCTTCCGCCTTCGCAGCCGTTGTAACATGTGCCATGTTATCCTCCGCCTGCTCCGCCGTTGAGGTCTTTGGGTCTTCGGACTGTGCTTGGTCTGGGACCTCCCCCGCAGCCACTCCTGGGAGTGCACGACTCCAGTTGTTGTGCCTACAGGTTCATCGGAACGTGCAAGCCCCCTCACCACGACAAGGTGACAGTCCATCGAGGGGGCTAACTGGGGTACCACAGCAGATAAGGTCCTGTCTTCTGTCATTCCATAGCATATTGCTTTGATTGAACAAAGCAATATGCTATGACAAAGAGGAGGGCCCCTCGAACAGTATATGGATGAACACTTTTTTTTTAGTATCAACAGGTATCACAATGTCATTGCATTCAGAAAGAAGCATATTAGAAACCAATGCAATTCCTTTAAAACCAGTTGTATACGGCATCTGTATGGCATTCCAGTAAGCAGTATAGCTTCTGTATTTTGCAGATTCTGAGTAATCTTAAAGGGCAGCACCAAGTAGAGTGCATTGCAGTAATCCAAATAGAAAGTGACTGGTATATTGACTGCAATATACTTCAGGAAAGTCCATAGCCTGCAGATCAGTTGTACCTAGCCCAAATACTCTGAGCCATGGAGTCTATGTGAACCTCCATTGATAAGGATGATAATATGGTTGAGGATTTGTATAAGTCTTCTTTGTGCTGGTCAATGACCATAATAAAGTTTTGTACTTGTACTTCCATAAGTCTTCACATATGGTGACAGTGGAGATTTAAGTAGTATCTCACATCGGGTGGAAAAGTGAGAGATTAAATAGTAAACTCTACTGTGTTCTTCTTCTGCGGAAACTGGGTATGTTTAGCTTGGAGAAAACAAAGACTGAGAGGGGACATCATAGCCATATTTGAAAGTATGTCACATTGAGCAGGGGCATGCTTGGGGGATTTGGGGGGGGGGTTGTTTGTTTTTTGGGGAGGGGGGTTTGCTACTTTGGAGACTTGAATATTGCAGGAAAGAAGATTCTGTCTAAACATTAGGAAAAACTTCCCGATGATAAGAGCTTTTCAGCAGTGGAATATACTCTCTCGAAGGGTAGTGGAGTCTCTTTCTCTGGAGGTTTTAAAACAGAGACTGGATAGCCATCAGTTAGAATGGTCCTTATGTTCTCTTCCAACTATATGATTATATGATCGTTCTACCACATACAAAAAAAACAACTTCAACCAGAAGATGTGAGAATAATTCATTTTGCCCTGAACCAAAACTGGAATTTGGCCAAACTGATATCATTGTATCCTCAAAAATCCCTTCTCCTGACCATCCAGGGTTTTCCATTAATCATTGTCCCACTTTCCATCCAACTTCTGGGACCTCCTTTTCATGTTCATACCTGGCTGTCAGCCTCTGTTCCACTCCCTCTTTAAATACCTCAAAAACAACTGAAGCTCTATGCAAAATTGAGTCTACTACTGTCAAGATGGTGGGTTTGGCTTATTGAGATTTGTGAGTATGGATATGTACAATAGGATTATATTTGAGAGTAAAGAAGATTGCTGAGGTCCTGTATCAAGGAGACAAAGTGTAACTTTATACTTCAGAGTTACATAGTTAATGTGCTCTAATTACTACATGATGCAACAGAATATGAAAACAAGAATGCAATTCACAATTGCAATGTGATGCACAGAACTGCAAGTATGTTGTGCAATGGTACACAAAACATGGGCTTTCATGTCACCTAAAATATCCATCCACTTCTGTAGAGGAGCTTATTAAGGCACAAGTCTCTAGCAGGTTGCCAGATTACATGAATTTAATTCTTCTCCTGTTCATATTACCATAAAATTATGAGCTGTGAGCAATACAAACCTCCAAACTTCATATTTCTGAGCCAGGACAGCCAGATTTTGACAGCATCCCTTGTATGCATATTATTCTCTTTATCTAGAAAGTTAAAAGAAGTCTAATAAATATGAATAAATCTGTTTTAAGTCTAATACATATGAATAAAACTGTGATCCCCATTCAGACAATTTGTTTGCGTAAATTATTCATTATGAATTATTCTCACACCTTCAGAGCTCTGTACATGTGAAAAGCGTTGTTGTTACTATTATTTATTGAAAATGGTTCTCTCGTCTACCTCTATAGAGACTCATTAGCACCGATCCCACGTGGAAGTTAATGGTTTTAATCCACCTATTTTATTTATTTATAGGCATTTCTGCATTTGTTTGTTTGGCACTCTCTAAATGAATTGCTCCACTTTCCATGAGCAGAGTAATGATTTCTTTGCAGGTGGAAGGAGCTTTTATCCACTTTCCCAGGAAACAAATGCTAGTTAATTATGTTCCATTATTCAATGAATTTGGTGAGTGTGCGAAGAGAAAAAACCCAAAGCAATGGTTATTTTACTAAATACCATGTTAACAGTCTTTCTTTGGGTTTTAGACTCAGTCCTCAGAGGACAATATCTATGCAATAGTTGTGCTGTCCACAAGTTCTTTCCCAAGGTCAATAGTTTAAAATATGCAGTGGAAGTGAACTTACATATCAGAGCATCAATTAAAATTAAACAATCCCAAAATTGTATTGTTGCAGAACTGTATCTTAATTTTTCAACTCCTGTTCAAATCCTAAACATTATCTACTACAGAAATAATTTCAAATAAATAAATAAATAAATAGCCGAAGCAGAGATTTTACAAAATGTCAGATAATATGAACATCAAGATATTAATAATGATATTTTATATGCATCCTATGACACTTGGTCAAGCACATGACAAATAATTTCACAATAACATTGAACAAACAACATGAAAGCATCAGATTTCCTAAGGTAAAAATATACAGCTCTTAAAAGTGCTGAGAAAAATGAAATATCCCCATTGCTGCAACATAACCTTGAGGAGAAAAAAAGGCTGTGCTCTATAAAGTTGGAATAAAATTTGAAGAAAATGGCACTCTCTAACTTGACAACTTCCAAAGCTCTTGGGCAAATGCCCCCATAATCCCCAAGTCCCATTGAAAGAAAATTCCTGGTACAAAGAACTTATACTGTTTCATAGAAGTGGACTTCTTGACCAATTCTGTACATCCTTTGTGTTTTTCTTTATTTTAACTGCTGTAATAGAAGTCACTTGCATCTCCATTAAAGACAAGTCACCTAAACATTAGGAAATAACAGCTGTATGACAGTGGAAGATGCTGCCTAAGCCCCCTTCAACACTGAGATATAAAATCCAGATTATCTGCTTTGAACTGGATTATATGGCAGTATAGACTCATATAATCCATTTTAAAGATGATAATGTGGATTATTGAATAATTTAGATTATGTGGATTATGTGACAGCACAGAGAGGATCTCAGGGTGTGGTGAAGTCCCCTTCTCTGAAGGTTTTAAACATAGTCTGGATTGCATATTTCTGCACTGCAGGGGGTTGAACTGGATGGCCCTTGAGGCTTTTTCCAACTTTATGATTCTATGATTCTAAATCACATTTTTCTAAGGAGATATTAGATCTTAGTCTAAAACTGAATTTGTGCAGTAGTGGCATGATACATCTAAGCTCAGATAGACATTTCTGTAAAAGTAGGACACAACACATTACTGCAGTACTTCTCTGCATTCATCCCTGCACCCACTATATATTCAGATATTATCTAGCAGGGGTGTGCAAAATTTCACTTTTAATTAGTCGTATCTAATTTGTAAGTTGTATATACTAACAGACCTTAAGAAACACTAGGGGGAGGGTGAAGCGCCCGTGCAAAAACATAAGAATCAAAACTCACCCAATACTTTTTCTTTTGAATTCTGTAATGTTCGGAAGCCTATCAAAGTCAGTTTCATTTTCAGTGCAAGTGAGAAGCCAAAAAGGCTGCCATTCTTCTTTAAGTTAATGACCTCTCGACATGAAGAAGGAAAAGCAAGAGGGAGGGACAAACTGAGTGAGCTAGGAAAGAGACTAAGATGACATAGAATTCTGGGAAATGACGTTTGGGAAGACAAACTTCTTATATGTTGCAATGTAGCATTGGATTATTGCCAAACTGGAAGCTGCTCTGGGTCTTCTTCGGGGTAGAGAGAGAATGGGGTAAAAATGCAGTAAATAAATAAATAAGGAGCCCTATGAAAGAAGTAGCCCAAGAAAGGAGGAAAGCAAAAGGAAACAGTGATAAGGGGAGATATGCCCAGTTAAATGCGTAATTCCAGAGGTTAGCCAGAAGAGATAAGGAACTATTTTTAAATAAGCAATGCATGGAAGTGGAAGAAGACAACAGAATAGGAAGGACAGGAGACCTCTTCCAGAAAATTAGATACATTGGAGGTAAATTTCAGGCAAAAATTGGTATGATAAGAAACAAAGATAGCAGGGACCTAACAGAAGCTGAAGAGATCAAGAGAAGGTGGCGAGACTATATAGAAGATCTCTATAGGAAGGATAATAATATTGAAGATAGTTTTGATGGTGTGGTGAATGAATTAGAACCAGACATCCTGAGGAGTGAGGTTGAATGGGCCTTGAGAAGCATTGCTAACAACAAGGCAGCAGGAGACGACAGGATCCCAGCTGGACTGTTTAAAATCTTAAAAGATGATGCTGTCAAGGTGATGCATGCCATATGCCAGCAAATATGGAAAAACAAGAATGGCCATCAGACTGGAAAAAAATCAACTTATATCCCCATACCAAAAAAGGGAAATGCGAAAGACTGCTCAAACTTCCGTACAGTGGCCCTTATTTCTCATGTCAGTAAGGTAATGCTCAAGATCCTGCAAGGAAGACTCCAGCAATACATGGAGCGAGAGTTGCCAGACATTCAAGCTGGGTTTAGAAAAGGCAGAGGAATGAGAGACCAGATTGCCAATATCCGCTGGATAATGGAAAAAGGCAGGGAGTTTCAGAAAAACATCTATTTCTGCTTCATTGACTATTCTAAAGCCTTTGACTGTGAGGATCATAATAAATTGTGGCAAGTTCTTGGTGGGAAGGGCATACTAAGCCACCTTGTCTCTCTCCTGAGGATGTACAAGGACCAAGTAGCAACAGTTAGAACTGACCACGGAACAGCAGACTGGTTCAAGATTGGGAAAGGCTTATGGCAAGGCTGCATACTCTCACTCAACCTTTTTAATTTGTATGCAGAACACATCATGCAATGTGCGGGGCTGGATGAATGCAAAGCTGGGGTAAAAATGCTGGAAGAAACATTAACAACCTCAGATATGCAGATGACACCACTCTGATGGCCGAAAGCGAGGAGGAGCTGAGGAGCCTTCTAATCAAAGTGAAAGAAGAAAGAGCAAAAGCTGGGTTGCAGCTAAACATCAAAAAAACCAAGATTATGGCAACAAGAATGATTGACAACTGGAAAATAGAGGGAGAAAATGTGGAGGCCGTGACAGACTTTGTATTTCTAGGTGCAAAGGTTACTGCAGATGCAGACTGTGGCCAGGAAATCAGAAGATGCTTACTTCTTGGGAGGAGAGCAATGTCCAGTCTCGATAAAATCGTAAAGAGTAGAGACATCACACTGGCAACAAAGATCCGCCTAGTCAAAGCCATGGTATTCCCTGTAGTAACCTACAGATGTGAGAGCTGGACCTTAGGGAAGGCTGAGCGAAGGAAGATAGATGCTTTTGAGCTGTGGTGCTGGAGGAAAGTGCTGAGAGTGCCTTGGACTGTGAGAAGATCCAACCAGTCCATCCTCCAGTGAATAAAGCCCGACTGCTCATTGGAGGGAAGGATACTAGAGACAAAGTTGAAGTACTTTGGCCACATCATGAGGAGACAGCAAAGCCTGGAGAAGACAATTATGCTGGGGAAGGTGGAAGGTAAAAGGAAGAGGGACCGACCAAGGGCAAGATGGATGGATGGCATCCTTGAAGTGACTGGACAGACCTTGAAGGAGCTGGGGGCGGTGACGGCCGACAGGGAGCTCTGGCGTGGGCTGGTCCATGAGGTCACGAAGAGTCGGAGACGACTGAACGAATGAACAACAACAACATGAAAGAGAATTCAAAAGGCCCTGGCATAAACTGTATTTCCCAGAATTCTGCTCGGCATCAGAAAGCACAGTCCCTCCTACAGCAGCCAGAGTTCCAATAAATTCTTGAATCTGCAAAGAGAAGGACTGACTTATACTTCAATACAAATAAGTAAATCTATGCTGAGCTGGAAAGAAAACCCTTTATTGAAGTATTATGAGAGACATTCAATGAGATAGCTGTTGTGCTTACAAAAAAAATTGTCAAAACTTTTTTAAAAATCCCAAAAATTAGTAGAAGTATTAGTATTTCTGAAACTTGGGAGGAATGGTCCCCTGTTATCTTGTGCCATTTCATAGAAAATTCGAAGAGATAGCTTTTGTAGTTTTTTAAAATGTTTTTTGTAAAAAAATTGAAAATTATCCAAAAGTCCATGGATGAGTGAAACATTCTGAAACTTGATGGGCTAACAGAGATAATTGTGTTCTATAACCATAGCAAGTTGCATGTCAATAGCTTTAACAATGAGGGAGAAAGGCACCACTGAAATTTCTCCATTGGCACAATTAATTACTTGAAAGTAGTTAACTCATTATCGTTATGATGCAGACCCTGTACAATTTCAGAAACACTTTAGAAACCATATCCCCCACCCCCTAATTTCATAATAAGTATTGAAACATTTTTTTCATTGATTGCAGAGGCCTATCATCTAGATTGCAGGTGTTTTTAATCACATTTCAATCGTTAATCCTCCATAATACTAAAAAGCTACATTACTTGTTAGTTTAACATGCCAAACTTTTAAACATACACTTTTGTGTTAGGTAAAAAATATATGGCCATAGTGTTTCAATAGGTGGCTTAGGGGTGATCCTTGGTAGACAAATTGGGCTTCCTCTTTTTTTATAAAGGGGTCTGCATTTCCATCTGTGAAATGTTGGAGGGCATGAAATCCTAGGAACCTGACCTTCTGACTTTCCCTTGTCAACAAAGCAGTAAAAATAGTTTGCCTGCTCTGTTCTGCCTTACTCAAAGTCCCACACAAAGTTACAACATATACAGCTTTTCCTTTGCCCGTGATTTCCACAAAGGCTTTATTTGAAATATATTGTTTTCTTTTTTAATGTTTATATTATAACCATATTATGTTTCTGATTTTCATTCCATCCATGTATGTCATCCTGATATAAATGTACATGTAATACAAATGTGAAGAATAGCTGTTAACATGCACTTCCTCACTAAGAAAAGGGGTGTCTTAACATGCAAAATGTATTGAGGAAAAGGAAACCAGCCAAGAGATTTGGTGCACTTTAAGATTTCATTGGAGAGAACTTATGGGTGCTAAAGTCATCAAGTGGCTTTAGACTCAGGTGGCTGTTAGACAAAGCTATAGGTAAGTAAATCTAGTCCAAAGTTATCCAGCAAAATGAAGTGAAAAACAAGAGCAACGTCATCAGCTAGTCCAGAGATTGTTACACTAAGTCCAGAGAAATAAAACTAACACAAAATCATCAATCATAAGCAGGAGGAATGCTGATAATACCGCCATTGAGATAGAATGTGTGTTAGCAACAAACACACCAGGAATTTACAGAGAGATGTATAGGTACCTGTCTCCAGACACCAGGTCTTTACTGAGTCAATATTTCCAATTTAACAGCTGCTGGAATCAGTTATGTTTCTCTTTATCTTTCATGAGATCTTCAAAGGAAAGAGATACATCCATGGCACCTGCTACAGCCTACTGAGAAATGAACCCCCCCCCCCCAACTGTCCCAGACTCCATCTTCTCCAAATAAGATAGGCTACATTATCTGAAACCACAAACTTCTAGTAATCTGACTCCTTAATGTTTGATTCTTCAAAATCGAGAAGCTGCAGTATAACATAATTTAGTGCCAGGATTGATACCATTTTAAAAAAAAATTAAAACATTTGGGCCTAACTGATTTTATAAAAAAAAAACCCAAGTAAAAGTATTTTATGCTTTGTAATATTTAATATATATATAAAACTATTGGATGGAATGCTGTTGGGCAGTTATGGCTGTGTAGTGTGTAACCTAGAGTTCTGGACTTGTGACTATTTTGTTTACATTATTTCTATATAAACTGTAGTTTAGAAGGCACAGGGACAGTGAAATTTCACCATTTCTTACTTTCCAAGCAGCAGCTGCTGTAATCAAAGGGGCTCAATTCCCCTGTAGTCTGGAAATCATGTGATAGTCATTCATACCCACATCACGCAAGTGATCTCTGGCATAAAGATGAATTACAACAGGGCTCTTACTTCTTCCTGTCACAATGGATGTCACTAGGGGAAGGGGAAAATTTCAGTCAGCTGGTTCCCAAATAACAGAGGAACAGACTCCAATTGATCATAGTGGCTGCTGCATGGTAAATGGAGATTGGTATGGAATTAACCGGGTAACTCCATAACTGCAGTGCATATGCATTCCTGCCTTCCCAACAGGATTCCAGCTATTGTTTTAAATTATTTTTATTATGATAACCAAGAGATCTTCAAATATAAAGTGGTATATAAATATTTTAAATACATAGCTATAATCTATAGATGAAAGGTCTATCTCATTTACTCATTGTTCTTTTTTTTCTTTCTTAATTATATCTCACTGATTACACATAACATAATAAATAGAAATACAAAATTAACCTCATCTGTTGGATCAAGCATGGGAACCAGGTAGCCTAGCAGTTCTTTCCAACAGTTACTCAGTTTTCCAGTAAATCCAAAACTAGCAAATGAAGGCAAAGCATTGTTTTGCTCATATTTCCCAACAACTGGTACTTGGTAGCATATTTTTTCTCAAGAGGGAAACTCTTTCCCTAGAGATATGTTTAGGCTCACACAGTCATGCTTGAATGGAGAAACCAGTTTCTCCAGAAGCGCCCCGTTGCGGTCTATTGAATTCCTATCCTCTTGTGTGATACAAAAAGTTTTCTTTTGAAGAACATCACAAGAGACCCATGTTGCTTCCTGCATAAAAGTTGGGGAAAGGTTTTTGATAGACTATACTTTTGTGAAATAAACTATTTTCTTTCTCTATGCTGCCTGTTTGTGTTCCCTGCTTTTTTGTTTGTTTATCAATTTCTAATTTGAGTAAAGCATCTACATTTACAATGTAGAGTTGATGGAGTCTTTTGGAAAATCCAGAATGGAGCTCATCCTACGGGTTATTGGTTTCTGATCCATAATTCAAATTAGAGTCAGAAAAAGATAGTCAAACTGAATTTTGGAGTGATAAGGGTGTTAAATATTTGCAACAATTGTTCAGGTGTTCTAGTTGATCTTCAATCCCGGAATCTCAGGCAAACAGAGAGGAAGAAATAGGAATTAGAAAGACAATGTAGGGAACATCCACACTGACCAAGTACTGTGAGACAAAAGTAGTAGAGGCAAAAGCAGAGCAAATGTGCAGCTGATAAAGCGCAGCGACCAGTTTGACACACAGGTGGTACTGAAGAGTTCAGCTCCTATCCAGTTTCAGGATTTGAAATATCTATGGCTTCATAGTCATTTTTTTTAAACTGGGTGACTCAATGTGCATGTAGAGATTGGATCACCCATCGCTTAAACACTAAGAGATGTGGTTTACACCTCCATATGCTAATGCACAGTACGGGCCTCTTTGTTGTATTCCACAATTTTGCTAATCCCAATTTAAGGTCTCTAAGGAATTTATCCCGGGGGGGGGGGGGGGGGGGAGAGAGCCAGATCATATTATTGTGGCTTTTAGTCCTGTAGTGACTAAAAGTAGTTAGTGCTGTCATTTCTTATCACATGTTGTTCTTTCTTGTCTTTTCCTCAAAATAATCCATTTTCAGATTTATCACACCTGCAAGTGCAGTTCCTGCCCACTTTATTTTTTAAATACTGGCTTTTCTCTGATCTCAGTACTCTCAATTGCAGAAGTCAAAGATTTTAAAAACTAGCAATACAGACAAAAAAACATTTTTTAAAAAAATTGGTATTTTGAATGATTACATTAATTTTAAAAAAATACCATGCCAAAGGCTTTCATGGCCGGAATCGCTAGGGTTGTAGGTTTTTCGGGCTGTATGGCCATGTTCTAGAAGCATTCTCTCCTGACATTTCACCTGCATCTAAAGCAGGCATCCTCAGAGGTTGTGAGACCTCTCTACCTCTGAAGATGCCTGCCATAGATGCAGGTGAAACATCTGGAGAAAAAGCTTCTAGAACATGGCCATACAGCCTGAAAAACCTACAACAACCTAATACCATGCCAGCTTATGAAGTAGGGTTTTGGGAGAGAAATGTCAATGCTTGGTAGGGAACTGCCCCCTCCTCTCTGTCACTGAAGCAATTCAACCTGGGCAAATTTAACAGTTCCTATCTCATGTGTTTTAGGGTGTTTTTCCCAATTATATCCCTGTTACTGAGTCCAGAAGACAGTCTCTGATGGTCTTCTCACCCCTCCCCCTTTTTTATACCTGTTTCTGATGTTTCTCTAATGAATCCTGATACAGCTGACAGGAAGTTCCCCTATGTTGTTGAAAGAGTTCCATAAATAAATTGCACTCTCAATTGGTGGTGGGAGATAAGGTCTAAAAGCTCATTCTTACACACATTGATGCAGTATGTCATTTAATCACCACATTTTAGGGATGGCTTCAATTCACATTAAGTGGTCAGTGTAGATGTGCCCACAACTGTAGCAGATAAAACTGCAACTACACTTTTCCAAACACTGTCTACTGTATACATTGTTAAATACATGTTAAAATCATTAAACAAGTGTGTATGTAGTGGAAGTGAACACATACATTAATTACAAATTAAAGAATCAGTTAAAGCTAAAAATCCTAAAAAGAAAGGTTCCCAAAACTGTATTGTTGTTGAAATGTACCCTAATTTTTTCCACTCCTGACCAACTTCTGAAAGTCAGTGTACTGCTATACAAATAAAGTTAAATAAACAAAAACAGAAGTTGAGATTTTTACATAATGGCATGGATTGAGAGATTATTCCTAGCTGACAAAAATCATTAATAATTATACTTAATATAACACTTGATCAAATACATTCTAAATAATTTCACAATAGCACTGAATGTACAAAGTACTGGATCACATTTCCTGAAGTAAAAAAACATGGCTTTTAAGAGTGCAGAAATATCTCCATGACTGAAACATAACCTTGAGGGAATAAAGTATTTGCTCTATAAATTGAAATAAAAGTTTCTGATACAAATAACTTGTGGTGGTTTGCAGAAGTGGGTTTCTTTAATAGTTTTGTCCACCTAATTTGGGTTTTTTTTTTTATTTTAACTGCTCTGGACAGGAGCCACATTGCATCTGTGTCTTCTCCAGAAAGGACTGACATAGTGCAGCATTTTGAAAATGTTTATCTACAAGAGTAGATAGCAGGAATGTTTTTCCCAGTAATAATGAGCAGTAGTACATTGAGATTAATGTGAATTCTGTCTGCATTGCCACTCACATTCTGTTGTCTTTTAAAGGCATCTGACTCAGGCCCTGACATTTGTCTTTTTCATTGTTGAGGGGGAAATATACTTCAGCTGTGGGAAATATACCTACCCTCTCAAATTCAAAAAACTGTTTAAACTCAATGCAAACCCAATAGGAGCCTGTTGTAATAACACAGGGACTGTATGAGGAGTAATAACTCCTCTCTCAAAATTTCAACTAATTTTCTCCTCTAAGTCAAGAAAACTGCCACCCACAGGTTACATGTGACCCCAAAGCCCTTTTTAGTTGACCCCAATCTCCCCAATAAGTCCCTATAACCTATTGGGACCCCACTATTTCCTGCATATAAAATACTGCTATGCCAAACAGCCACATGTCTATTTTGCACAAAGTAAGCCCCTACTTGCAGTATTTGTTCTGCTTGGAACAGCAGAAAATTTACTTTCTTTGTAGAAAATACAGTTTCTCATGCAAAAAAAGAAAGTTTTGTACACCCAATAACCACATGTACATTTTGTTTAGAATTAAGTCCCAAACTGTGACGTTTCTCATCTGTCCAGAATTCTGTTCATCAGAATTTCTTCACACCTGAAGACTTTTTTAAACTATTTCTTGACTATTTTTGAATATTCTTTCCATATTTATTCCTTAGGAGTCAAAGCTTTTCACCCCACCATATCTCCCTATATAGAAAGTGCTAAGAAAAATGTGCATATTACTTGTTTTGAAAATTTTAAGCTCAGGGACTCCAAAAACACTGTTAAAGAAGTTGGAAAACATACCTGATTTCGCAAACGAGTATTAGTGCCCTTCCATTTTTTAAAAAAAAATCTTTATTGCTTTTCTTAAAATATACAAGTATACAAGTAGATAGTACTGGAAACTTTTAAACTTGTAAAAGTTTCTCACTGTATGGGGAGAGAGAGAAAAAAGGGGGAAGAAAGGGGGGAAAGAGGGGGTAAAGCTAAAGATGTAATAGGAGGGGTGTCCAATTTATCTTTAAATCAATTCAGTTTGCTATTGTCTTGAGTCTCGTCGTATTGAGAGGCGTTGGTTTCCTATTGTATAAAGGGTGTGGGAAAAGAAATTTGAAAATGGATAGTGAGGGATTGGGGGGGGGGTGATTGTTGAGGTGTTGTGTTGACTTCCTGGTATCTTTTGGAGATTTCTGATCCTTTTCCTTCTTCTTTCTTTTTTTTTCTTCTTTCTCTCGTTTTTGTATCTTGCTCTCCCTTATTTCTCTTTTCTCAATCTTGTGCCTTTAAATAATTATTTTCATGTTCTTTTCTTTTATTAGGTATGTTGTTACATGTTTCCAGTCTGTTTCCGCCATCGGTATGCCCTTCTTTTTTGATAATAGATACGTCAGTTTGTCCATATTTCTTATATCTAATATTTTTGTTAACCATTCTTCTTCTTCTGGGGATCCTTCTTTTTCCAGTGTCTTGCATATGTTATTCTAGCTGCTGTTGTCAGCATGAATAGAATTTTGTCTTTTTTTTCCCCCATTTTTATGTTGTGTATACCTAATAGAAAGGTTTCTGGTTTTTGAGGTATATTTATCTCTAATATTCTTTGCAGTGTTTTATGTATCTTCTTCCAGTATGATGCTGCCTTTGGGCAGGTCCACCATAAATGGTAGTACATCCCCTCTTGTTCCCCGCATTTCTAACGTTTTGTATTCACGTTTTTACTAAATTTTCCTAGTCTATGCGGTGTGATGTACCTCCTATGTGCTATCTTAATCCAATTTTCTTTAAGCTCAGTTGCTTTTGAGTATTTTAGTTTTTTGTTCCATACTTCTCCCCATTCGTCTTTCGTTATTTCTCTTCCCAAGTTATCTTTCCACTTTATCATGTAGTTTTTCCCTTCTTCCTTATTACTTTCTTCTTCTACAAGTTTCTTGTATATTTTAGATATTAGTTTATTTTCTGTTTGCATTATTTTGTCCCAGAAGTTTTTTCCTTCCTCGAAGCCTTTTTCTCTATCTTTCTTAAAGTGTCCTTTGATTTGTGCGTATTGGTACCAGGAAATTCTGTCATTTATACTTTTTTATTCCTCTTGTGTTTTCATCTTGAATTCTCCTCCTTCCTTTCTTATTATGTCCTTATATTTGGGCCAGTCGTGCCATCCTGTAATTCTTCTTTGTGACGCTTCTAGAGGTGAGAGCCACATTGGTGTTTTTTTGTAGAATTTATTTTTGTGTTTCTTCCAAATTTTTTTAGGGAGGATCGAATAAAGTGATTTCCAAAAAAAATGTCTGTTTTTTCCTTCTTGTATCCGACATATGCGTGCCATCCAAATCTTAGCCCTTCTCCTTCTAAATTTTTTTTCCTTCTCTAATTTGGTGCAGTCTCTTATCCAGATCAGCGCACAGGCGTCGTGGTATGATTTGATATCTGGAGTTGCTAGGCCTCCTTTGCTTTTCCCTTCTATTATATTTTTGTAGTTTATCCTTGGTTTCTTTTTTTGCCAAATGAACCTCGTTATATCTTTTTTCCAATCATTTAGTTTTTTTGATTTCTTATTATCGGTAAGTTTTGAAATAAAAAAACCAATTTTGGGAGTATTGACATTTTTATAGTAGCTATTCTTCCCAGTAAAGATAGTTTCATGCTTCCCCATTTATCTAAATCTTTTTTGATTTTTTCCATTTTACAATATAATTATTTTCTAGTAATTGTAGGTTCTTCACTGTCAGGATTATTCCCAGATTTTTATTTTCTGTGTAATTTGGATGTTCCATTTAACCCTTAGTTCTTCTTTTTTCGTTATGTTTTTTGTTATAGCTTTTGTCTTTTCCAAATTAATTTTGAATCCTGATACTTTTCCATATTGTTTTATTTCTCTCAGCCATTTTTCCAGATGTTTGTTTGGTTCCTCTATTATTCTTATAATATCATCCGCGAATGCCCTGATCTTATAATTGTGGCCTTGAATTCGCACTCCTTCGATCTCTTTGTCTTCCCTTATTCTGTCCAGTAGAATTTCGAGGGACAGAATAAAAATTAGAGGTGAAATGGGGCATCCCTGTCTCGTTCCCTTTTGGATATTAATCGTGTCTGTTTGGTGTCAGTTTACTATTATTTTTGCCTCCTGTTTGTCATATATTGCGCCAATTATGTTTTCAAAATAATAACCCAAATCCATTTCCTTTAGTAAAATTTAGATAAAATTCCAATTAACATTGTCAAACGCTTTTTCGTGTCTAATGCTAAGAACATTACCTTCTTTTGAATATTTTTTTTGCGTAGTATTCTATTAAATTTATGATTGTTCTAACATTCTCTGATTGTGATCTTTTAGGTAAAAAAACCTGCTTGTTCTTCTTTGATTCGTTTTGTCAAGATTTTTTTCAGTCTTTCCGAAATGTTTCCCAATATTTTATAATCTAGGTTTAATAATGAAATAGGTCTATAGTTTTTGACATTTTCGGGGTCTGTGCTCTCTTTGTGTATTAGGGTTATCATTGCTTGTTTCCATGTTTGTGGCATTTCCCTTTTTTCTCTAATTGTATTCATGACTTTCTTTAGATGTGGCATCTTTTTGACTCGAGTATACGCTGAGGGTGGAAAATGCAACTGCTACTGGTCAATTTCAAAAATGAAAATAGATATCAATCAGTCAATCTATATATATATAAATGCTCTGTGCATAATGAGTACCTTAAAAACAAAAGAGCAAATGAACAAAATCACACCAAATTTGGCAACAAAACGTCTCACAACACAAGGAGTGACCATCACTCAAAAAATTATGATTTTGTCCTTTGGGAGTTGTAGTTTCTGGGATTTATAGTTCACCTACAATCAAAGAGCATTCTGAACTCCATCAACAATGGAATTGAACCAAACTTGGCACACAGAACTCCCATGACCAACAGAAAATACTGGAAGGGTTTGGTGGGCATTGACCTTGAGTTTGGGAGTTGTAGTTCATCTACACCCAGAGAGCACTGTGGACTCAAGCAATGATGGATCTGGACCAAACTTGGCACAAGCACTCAATATGCCCAAATATGAACACAGATGGAGGTTGGGGGAAATAGACCTTGACATTTGGGAGTTGTAGTCACTGGGGTTCACAGTTCACCTACAATCAAAGAGCATTCTGAACCCCACGAACGACAGAATCAGGGCAAACTTCCCACACAGAACCTCCATGACCAACAGAAAATACTTAAGGCCATCCAATCCAACTCCCTTCACCAGGGCAAGAAAACATAATTTAAAGTCCTCCTGACAAAGAGCCATCCAGCCATAGATTAGATAGATAGATATGATCCACACACTCACCGATATAGTATCATAGATTTGAAAGGGACCCTTAAAGAAGAACAATGATACATTGCATGTTCCAGGGTGGGCAAACCAGACACTCTCCACATCAACACTGACAAAGAAACAGCAAGAAATACTGTTTACCCACAAGCATAAAGAAATAACATATATTAGAAACCAACACTTGCTCATTACTTTATTTTCCAGATCAACAGACTGGGCCACAGCAACACGTGGCAGGGGACAGCTAGTAAATTATATTAATTGAGGCATCTGTAGGTTAAATGTTTTTGAATATTTACCATATTTCAAAGAAAAATGGTAAACTAGCTCTGTAAGTGGAAAAGGAGGGTCAACAAAAAAGCAATATGGTATCAACAATAACTTTATGATAATAAAAAAAACCCTTCATTTTTATCTCACCCTATCTCCTCATGGGGACTCAGGGTGGCTTCCAACGTAGTAACAGGAAACATTTAATGCCTATATAAACAGAAAATCATAAAAATTCTAAACAAGACACAATACTAAACATTGTACAATAAGCCAAAATAAACAATTGCATTAAATAATTAAAAGAAAAAATTAAAAACAGCTGAGATAAAGTGTCATATGAGTTCTCTTTCACCTTCTGTCAGGCATCTCCTATCGATGCGGCCTAGAACTGCATTAGTCTTTTCAGCTACAGCATCACACTATTGGCTCATGTTCTACTCGTAGTCAATTAAGACTCCTTTCATAGGGATCTCTAAAGGCTATCTAGTTCAACCCCCTTCATGCTGGGAAAGCACAATCAAGGCACCCACAACAGATGGCAATCCATCCTTAATCATATTAATATTAATAATAATAGAGTTGGAAGGGACCTCTAAAGAACATATAGTCCAAGGATCTTCTGCCTTGATGCAGCAAAAGCACAATCAAAGCACCCCTGAAAGATGGCCACCCAGCCTCAATAATAATAATAGTAATAATAATAATAATAATAATAATAATAATAATAACAACAATAATAAAGAGGGTTGGACAAGACCTCAAGGGCCATCTAGTCCAATCCCCTTCTGTCTTTCCCCCCTCCCCCCTTAAGTTGCGCGAGCCTTCCTCGGCAGTAGCGACGGTGGCAGAGCAGGAGGGAGGCCCAGCTCAGGGTTTTCCATGGCCTTGCTCTCCTCCCTTGGCCCATGTGCAGCCGTGGTGGCAGGGCAACGGAGGGAGGAGGCAGAAAAGCCACAAATGGGGTAAGGCATGTGCCTCTCCCCCTCCTCTCTCACCCCCACACGCCTTCCTCGGTGGCAGCAGTAAAGGTGTGCACAGGGCACCTTTGCTCCACCGCCAAGGAAGGCTTGCACACTCACCCTGTGTGCAGCTTTTCTGCCTCCTCCCACCACTTCCCCCCACCACCGCGGCTGTGCATGGGCCACGGGAGGAAGGGAGCAAGGCTGCAGAAAACCCTGCGCCAGAAGGGGTTTTGACTGTTTGACTGTTTCTTTGACTGTTTAAATAGACTTGAAATCCAGACTTCAAAATCCCAGAAATTCTGAATCTAAAATGGGAGGTCTGAACTGCACTTAAATTGATATAAACTATAAAACAGACCACTTTTAACATTTTGTTCGCAATAATCGTAGAGGAGTGCAAGACATTTTTGTGAGAATAGGTTAAAAGGTCACTTGGCTCATTGTATCTCATTCCCTTGTATGTATTCCATTTCCTGTTCTTTTTGCCTCTACCACACTGTTTTCATGGAATTAAGGTTTTATTTGAATGACCTGATGTTATTAACCTAATGTGCATTAGTTCTGTTCACACTTGCTCTGGAGTGTATGTCTGAAAATTTTAGGATGTATGGCTTGATATGAAAGTTAGACTCTGTTCCTCATACATTTCTTTATATTCTCCTTGTAGTATTATATTAGACTACACACAAATAATAGGGGTGTGCAAATGTTTGTTTTTAAATTGTTAGTTGTATCTAATTTGTAAGTTTTGTATTCATGAATAGATATTAAGAAACATCAGGAGCTGTCCACGCAAAAACTTAAGGATCAAAACTCACCCAGTAGTTTTTTTTTAAAAAAAAATCTGTAATGCTCAGAAGTCAGGTTCATTATAGTACAAGTGAGATAAAGCTAAAAAGGCCTCCATTCCTCTTTAAATTAAGAAGAGATAGGCTGCCTCTCACCATGAGGAGAGGAAAGCAGCAGGGCGGGATGAGCTGAGTGAGCTGGAAAAGAGACTGAAAGAGCACAGAATTTTGGGATATGTAATTTAGGAAGACAAGGAGCCCTATGGTAGAGAACTCAAAAGGCCCTGTCCTTAACTACATTTCCAGAATTCTGCTCAGTATCAGAAAGCTCAATTAGAATAGGGGAGAGATTTGTCCCTCCTAACAGCAGCCACTAATTTTGGCAGTAATCTATTCGGGATATAACAAGAGCGTGGACCACTGTGGCCAGATCTGACTTCCCAAGGTATGGGCTCAACTGGCGCACAAGTTTTGATTGTGCAAAAGCTCTCCCGGCCACTGCTGAGATCTGGGGTTCCAGGCTCAGCTATGAGTCCAGGATCACTCCCAAGCTGCAAACCTGCGTCTTCAGGGATATTGAAAGTAATCCATCCCATTTGCCATACCTGTAGTTCAACACAGTCCTGCCCTCCATTTTCAGCAGGCTCACAAGCATGGGTTGATTTAGATCAGTGAAGACTAGTAGATCATATTGCTGTTTGTAGTAATCTAATCTTCAATCATAAGAGATCTGAGAACCCAGCCACCCATCATGTTTCTGGAATGAATCTGTTGGCTTGATCAAATTACTTTATTTTGAGGTATATTAATAATTTGTTACTTAATTTAGAGGGATATTAATTAATAATTATGTTAATAGATTTTGGATGGTGCCCTTCTGCCTGAAGAAGGGGGTTGGACTAGATGAACCTTGTGGGTCCCTTCTGTAAAGAAGTATTAATGCCACCGAATGCCACCAAAAATTGTAAGGAAGTTCCGGGAATGCTAAATTAAACCTGCCACCAAATGTATAGAGATGCTGGTATTAAAGTCACTGTTTAGGTTGTGAGGTAACTTTGGTAGAGTGGGTGCACCGAACGTAAAATCAATGGAGATGAGGCAGTTTTAAAATAACAAAGAGAACAAGTTTATTATTAAACAAAGCGTATTGTTGCTATATGAAGATGTTGAGCTTGGCATATGCTTGATGGTTACAATATGGCTTGGTTGAGATACAATTCAGGCTTTTGATGTTACAACTTATAAACTCTTTCTGTAGTGAAGCGTTTTATTATTTCAGTGTTCCCTGTTGTGAATATTCTCACTGTTTGACCTATACTGGATCAAACCACTGATCTCCAGTCTTCCACTACTGGCGATCCTAAAAACGCCTCTGTTAGATTCTTTTTACTCAAAGTAATCTAACGAGGTTTTCCCTTCAGCTTCCTAGCTGAAGAAATATTCACAAACACTAAAAACCTAACTGACTTTACACTGCTTCACTTCTCAGAGTCCCTATCTGACTCTGCTACTTTCTCAGAGTCCCTAACTGACTCTGCCTCTCTCAGGGTCTCTTCCTCCTGACTGAAACTAATTGGCACTTTCAAAACCTTTTTCTCTCTAAGCTCCTCCCACCTCCTCTTCTGCCTTGTTTCCATGGCAACCTATCTCTCACAGCTGGGCCATAGGCAACCAAGGTAAAACACAAATACAGATATTAACACATTATAATAAACATTTCTGTACGCCTTCCAACTCTAGGATTCTATGAAAATGAGGAATTGGTTGATAACTGGTTTTTTTCAATTGGTTATGAGAGACATTCAGTGTTGTGGCTTTTAAAAAAAAGTTTGTCAAAATCCCGTAAATCAGTAAATGTATGAATAATTATTAAAGTTGGGGGGAATTATCCCCTGTTACCTTGTGTCATTCTCTGGAAAATTCAAGGATGTAGCTCTTGTATTTTTTTTAAAAAAATGTTTTTATAAAAACTTAGAAAATTCTCCAAAAATTAGTTTATAAGCAAAACATTTTGATATTTGGTGGGCTGAGTGGAGAATGTGTTGTACTACTGTAGCAAATTTCATTATGATAGCTCAAAAAATGAGGGAGAAAGAAGGCCCTGAAGTTTCCCCACTGAGAGTATTTTTTTCTTTAATGTGCATGCCATTAACCAAGTAATAATGACATTTTTACTTTGTTAATAGAGTTCCAAATTTTTTGCCACCATATTTTAGAAACACTTTAGAAATGAAGCACTGGTGCCCCCTAGTTTTGTAAGTACTTTTGAACCATTTTTTATTTTGTTGTGTCAGGAGCAACTTGAGAAATCAAGTCGCTTCTGCCGTGAGAGAATTGGCCGTCTGCAAGGACATTGCCCAGGGGACACCCAGATGATTTGACGTTTTATCATCCTTGTGGGGGGCTTCTCTCATGTCCTTGCATGAGAAGCTGGAGCTGATAGAGGGAGCTCATCCTCCTCTCCCCAGATTCAAACCTGCGACCTGTCGGTCTTCAGTCCTGCCAGCACAGGGGTTTAACCCACTGCACCACTGGGGGCTCTACCATTTTTTATTGATTGCACATGCCTACTAGCCAGGAAGCCAGTAAATGCAAGGGCTGGAATCTAAAAAATGTCTTAAGAATAAAAGAGCATTAGACCTCAAGATTACAAAAATAAATGAAACTCTTGGAGCAAACAGTAGATAATAGGCCTGGGTAACAACGCAAAAATTTGTTTCTAAAATCGTTTTGTAATTGGGGGTTTTTTTGTTTCGATATTTAAAATAATTACAAAATTTTCCAAAAAAAAGGTTCGGTATTTACGAAATTTCGTAAATATTTACAAAACATTTTGTAAAGATGGCGCCCTTTTTTTTCAATATTTTTAAAATATTTTTTAAATTTAATTATTAATTTAGTAGAATAGGGAGGAGAAATTAAAATTATTATTATTAAATTTAAATTATTATTAAGGAGGGAAGGCAGGCACTCACTCTGGCGGGCCCTCTCGCTCGCCGCTCGCTCTCCGCTCGCCCACCCCTCTCGCTCGCCGCTCGCTCGCCCCTCTCGCTCGCCGCTTGTGGGGTTCAGAACGCTCTTTGATTGCAGGTGAACCATAAATCCCCGTAACTAAAACTCCCAAAGCCCTTCCCTGACATGGCCATCCAGCCTCTGTTTCAAAGAGTCTCCACCGCACTCCCTCTGGGGCAGAGAGTTTCACAGATGAATGGCTCTCACCGTGGCTGCTCGCTCGCCCCTCTCGCTCTCCGCTCGCCCGCCCCTCTCGCTCGCCGCTCACTCGCTCCTCTCGCTCGCCGCTCGCTCGCCCCTCTCGCTCGCCGCTTGTGGGGTTCAGAACGCTCTTTGATTGCAGGTGAACCATAAATCCCCGTAACTAAAACTCCCAAAGCCCTTCCCTGACAGATGGCCATCCAGCCTCTGTTTCAAAGAGTCTCCACCGCACTCCCTCTGGGGCAGAGAGTTTCACAGCTGAATGGCTCTCACCGTCGCCGCTCGCTCGCCCCTCTCGCTCTCCGCTCGCCCGCCCCTCTCGCTCGCCGCTCACTCGCCCCTCTCGCTCGCCGCTCGCTCGCCCCTCTCGCTCGCCGCTTGTGGGGTTCAGAACGCTCTTTGATTGCAGGTGAACCATAAATCCCCGTAACTAAAACTCCCAAAGCCCTTCCCTGACAGATGGCCATCCAGCCTCTGTTTCAAAGAGTCTCCACCGCACTCCCTCTGGGGCAGAGAGTTTCACAGCTGAATGGCTCTCACCGCCGCCGCTCGCTCGCCCCTCTCGCTCGCCGCTCGCTCGCCCCTCTCGCTCGCCCTCTCGCTCGCTTGCTCAGCCGGCGGCATCGGCAGGCGGCCATCTTACGTATTTCCGAAATGGACGGAAATAAAAAAATTTTTGGCGCCTGCCGTTTCGATATTTAAAAACACTTCCGGGTTGAAAAAAAAGTTTTGTAATCATTTTGTAATTAAAAAAAATAACGAATTTTTAACGAATTAACGAATTAACGAAACGAATTGCCCAGCCCTAGGATAACTCTTAGCTCAAAAGTTGTTTTAGTATCTTTTCTTGTATTTACAGAGCCCATGCCAGTAGTTTATGTGGATAAAAAGTCTGAACATTTCTCTTGTTCATCTCTAACATCTACTTTATTTATGATAAAATGAGAACACTGATTTTATTTTTCTTACTACACTTTTTATTTATTCCTATTTTGTTGGACTTGTGATTAATTTCTCATATTATTCCTAAATGCATGGTAATTAAATCCTGCATTGAAAGCTGTTACTAAGCTTCATTTAACTTCGGAATGTTAAAAGTTAAATAGATTGTACACAGAGGTTTGGGTAGCTGGAAGTAGAGGCAGAAACTGTAACCAACTGGCCATGCCCAGTCTTTGAATAAAATTCAATTTAGAAATGTTGCATTTTACCACAGCTTTGACAGGGAGATGTCATAGAGAGAGTACCATGATAAAACATATAAGCTTCTTCCCAAGGAGGCTCTTGCTAACAATTGGTTTTAGAGTATTCTTCCCATTCTGGCTATAAGAGGAATTGTTGTCACTCCTTCAAGCCAAACATTTTTTTAAAAGATATTATTTGGAAATTAATAGCATAAAATGATCTTAGTGTGTCAGAACAGCTACATAAGAGTCAAAACATTTGGATTTGTAAGACTTTAGCTAAAATGTGGGCAACAATTTACAGCTGAAAAAGAAACTATAAAGGGAATTAGCAAAACAAGCTTTGTATTTTGCTGGTAAAATGTGAGGTTCCTGAAGCATATAAAATGTCTTAAATGCAGTTGAGGCTTGTTGGCAATGTCTGCAAAACATACATCTACTGCTGAAAAGAAATTTCAACTTGCATTACTACCATCATTTGTGGATTGATTCTGAAATGATCCAGTGTGTAGCATCTCTTAGCTCATCTTATATTCCTCAGAATTCTGACTGATTTCACTGTGTGTTGTCAAACACTCCAAACCAGAGTTGGCTATCCTACTTCTCATATATATATTCAAGTCTCTATCATGTGCAAACATTTATCTAGTCAGATCTATAACCCAAAAGAGCAAAACTAAAATTTCAATTTTTACTGTAAAACATAAGTTACTCACTGTCAGTTTTAGTCTCGCCCATTCCCAAACAAGTTGACTGAAAGTGGCAGAGTTCTTGACAACCTTGTGTTAACGGCAGGGTTAGGCATGAGAGAGCTGATAGATAAATGCTTGTGATAGATGGGGTTACACTGCCCTCCAAGTTTACCATACTCTTGAACTCAGTGGATTTACTTTGGAAGCCCAGGTTTCTATGGTGGCCAGGAGTACCTTTGCACTTTTGTGTGCATTGACTGACCATTTCTTAAAATGGTGGATTTGGCCATGCCTTAGTTACATCCTGTTTGGGTGACTGTAAAATGATTTACTTGGGGCTCCCTTTGAAGAGTGTTTGGAAACTTTGGCTCATCCAAAAAGCTGTAGCCAGATGGTTAACGGGAGCAACCTGTGAGGCGTGCACAACTTCCCTGTTGCTACAGCTCTAGTGGCTTATGGTCAGTTTGTTTCCCAGCACAATTCATGTCCTATAAAGACTTCTATGAACCAGATCGAGGCCATTTGGCAGATCATGTTTCCTTTTACAAACCTGACCAAGCTCTGAGATCCTCAAGAGAGGCCATTCTCTTTGTTCCACCACTATTACAAGTGGAAATCATACTCTCAGTCTTTAAGAAATAAATCTCACTGTATCTTATTCCCAGATATGTGTGTACAGCAGGGACAGTAGACAATGCATGGCGACCTAAATACTGCAAACATTTTTCGATCTCACAAACATCATGCATAAAACTACCTCACTAAAATTTAGTGGAATATTACAAAAAAAAAACGTAGTTAAGCAAACAGGAAATGTTTTCATTAATGGGGTTAGAGGGGTTTCAACCAATATTGCAACAAGCATTACCTCCTTGTTTGAATTGCTTTTCCAAGGTGCTGCTGAAATTCAGCAGTCGTATTTGCCAAGAAATTTCATTATGGCAGAGGGTGTAGCCCATGATGGATAGTGGGTAATAATGTCTGCTAGAAATTGTCTATCCCTAAATTAAAACCTTTCATATAGGGCTGTATATTTCATATAGGAGCCATTTTCCATTGTCTCTAATATTATCTGCTGAATACTCAGAACACTATCAGATATATTTTGTGCTTTTCAAAGATATCCCTTTCTGCAAATATTATAAGCCTCCAGGCGTTTATCTCTCTGTTGTCATTGGGAGGGGCATGCTTAATGCTCTCCACTTCCTTATCTCTTTTACAAGTTGTGAATTAAGAATTTTAGCATTTAAAATCCAGCTCTGTCTTCTAGAGGTGGCATAACTTCCTCAGGGCTGTACAATGCTAATAACATGGGATATTTATTTGTTGCAACTAATTAACCTCTTACTGACATATACTTATGAAAAATGCATAGTAATGCTAAATATCTCCAAAGTGATAGGTGTGAGATTTTAATAGTAACCATTCTACAGTAGGCAGTAAAATAAAATGGGGCAGGGGAGAGAATATATCATGAATGCATCTCAAATGAAAAACATGCTGGCTCACCAAAATCCTTTTACACAATATATAAACAATACTAGGATTCCAATTTGATTTACATGACTCCATTTGCAATTGAGAGAGGGGCATATAGAATTCTCAGTCAGAGAACTCTAATACCTCCAAAACAACAAATTCCATGAATCCATAAGAAGCAGCCATTATGGCAAATGTGGAATAATACTGCTACAGTATTGTACTGTGAAAGTTAGTTACCTATCCTTGGTCTTTAAACACTAGAGACTTTGTTTGGACACTACCATCATCACCTTTCCCCCATGTTCATCAGTGTAGTGAAAAGGGGATGGATCATGCCCATGTTACCACTCCCAACTAGCCAACAGAGATGCCCGCACAACTAGGAAAGAGCAGAGATTGCTCTCCTTCTTCCTGGTTTCATGGACATATCTGCTAATGTTAGCCAGGAACTTGCAAAGAGCTCTGTGACTATGTATTGTCAAAGGCAATACATGGGAACAGCACCAGTATCACAGAAGGTTAAATGACAGTCAAGCGGAGCTGATACGGCTGGACAATACAGATTCCAACCTGCTACTGAAGCAAGTTTAGCAATGCATATGGCTATATCTGGGACCAGTCTGGGGCATTTCTATAGTTATACCAGTCAGTTAGACTCACTTTAAGTCAGGAGGTGAGGATAAGCCTGAATTAGAGGATCCTAGTTCATTTGGCAATACTGAGGGAGAGCAATTCAAGGATTTAAATTGTCAGGAGCTGATCAACCTGGGTTACTCAAAAGAACAGGGCTCCTGTGAGGAGGAGATGTTAGAAATGTCATGGGCAATAGACCCCCCCCCCCCCCTGGGTACAGGCCTGGTGCTTGCAGTTCTGGAGGGACTGTTATTTTGTTTGCGTCTCATAGACTTAGCATGGGGATTTGGTTAACCAGTGAAAATTCATGAGTAAACCAGGGGTTTTTTTTAACCTGAAAATTTGGGGGGGGGGGTGATCCCCTCCCCCCCCCCCCCCCCGGCTACAGGCCTGGCTCTCTATGACCTATTCCCAGCCTTGGGCTCATTTTTCACTCTTCTAATAAGGCAGACCTTGAGACTGCAGAGGGCAAAATAAAACCACCTCAAGATCCATCAGCACTGAAAGGAGCTAGCCTAGTTAAATCTCTGAAAGCAACTTGACTTGTAAAATAATTGGTTCAGATTTTGTTGGCTCATTTTTTTAAAAAAAATTACCTGTGAGAGTTTTTCATGATTCTTCGTAATTTAAGAAACATCTTTACTTCTCACAATAAGCATATATTATAATCTCTGTATAGAAAACACAATGTTTCACAAAGTATTAACTTGCAGAAGGAATTGTGAATGGCATGTTACAGTGATTTCCATGAAAGTAAACTCACCTATGTGAAGGGTTACAAGGAGTGTATGGGCCAAATAAAGAAGACTCACTTTGGATTTCACCTTCTTCATCTTTTCTCTTTACAAATGGAAGACAGCACAATGAAATATATGAGAATTCACCTTGGCAAATGAATAGATTCTTTTAAATACATGCAAATACACATATGCATCTTGGAGAAGATGGGTGGAAATGTAGCAATCCAAATTCAAAAATATTCATCATAATGATTTTCTTTTATAATTGGCCTAAGATGTGATCAATTCTTGTAACTATATCTTAGTGTTATGTTATTTCATGCTATTCATATCTGAAGACAGAGCCAATGTGCCCCTAAACATATTAACTCTCTATTTAACAAGAAACTACTAGTTTATTTATAGTTGGAGCCCATCCATGCTTGAATTTTTTCAAGAAATTCCACCTACCAGCATTTGATTAAATTCCTTCTGATCAATGTATAAAATGTATCTGACACTGAAATTAGATACCTGATATTTATAAGCATGCTCACATGTCCATTAGACAGCAGTGAAACCATAAAGAATTAGATTTATCTAGTTCCTGTAGATAATGAATGGAAATTAAAGTTGGCTCAGGCATGGCATTGGTGGATCAGCAAAGCTCAGATTTTGTTCAAGGGCATGGATCAGATTAAAAGCAAGGGCAGTACATTAACAGTCCTGATGCTTCTTGTAGTAGATATGTAGAAGAATGGATGATATTTCTACCTGCTAAATTAACCATAAATAGTATCTTAATGGGTTTGTAAATGTATTTCCTGTTTCATATTTCAGAATATAATCCATAACATATTTTGTAATATATTGTCCAAAGTACCACATATCCTTGATATAGCTCACTGTGATTTGGATATGACAAAAGGGCTATTAGTTCCATTTTCTTCTCTTATTCATTTCCTTACATATTCACCAATTTGCATGTCAAATGAATCTCCCAAATACCAATCTTTTACAGAAATGTGGCCTACCTTTCCATCAGAGCTTTGATTTCAACATAGCAAAACCCTGCTCTTGATCCCGTTTGCAACTCGGGCATGGTTGACGGGGAAGGGACAGGGCCTTCTCGGTGGTGGCCCCTCGGCTGTGGAACGCCCTACCCACAGACATCAGATCAGCTCCCTCATTAATGGCATTTCGGAAGAAAGTGAAAACCTGGTTATTTGAACAGGCGTTTCAATAGGCAGTGCAATGAATTACAATGAATTATAGGAAATCGGAACAACGGATGACGAGCTTGGATCATGATTTTAGTTATGAGACACTAGTGAGCTGTTTATTGATGTTTATTGATGGTTATTGATGTTAATTGCTTAGTGTATTATTGTGTTAATTGTTTTTTAAATGGCTGTATGATGTTTGCATTGAATTTTTGCCGCTGCTTGTTGTTAAGCGCTCTGAGTCGCCTAATGGCTGAGAAGAGCGGTATACAAGTAAAGTAAATAAATAATAAATAAATAAATAATCCAGAGTCCTCAAACTAAGGCCCAGGGGCCAGATACGGCCCTTTAAGGTTATATTCCAGCCTTCACTCAGGGTCAACCTAAGTTTGAAACAACTTGAAAGCACACAACAACAACAATCCTATCTCATCAGCCAAAAGAAGGCCCACACTTCCCATTGAAATACTAATAAGTTTATATTTGTTAAAATTGTTCTTCATTTTAATTATTGTATTGTTTTAAAGTGATTTTTGAACTACAAATAAGATATATGCAGTGTACTTAGGAATTCATTCATGTATTTTTCAAATTATAATCTGGCCCTCCAACAGTTTGAGGGACTGTGACCTGCCCCTCTGTTAAAAAAGTTTGAGGACCCCTGATCTAATCCTTACTTCCTTATATAGTTGAGGCTGTCATTCAAGGGAGTATACTACAGCTCCTTAGAACAATGTTCTCAAACTGTGGGTACACAGGTGTTTTGGCCTACAACTTCCAGAAATCCCAGCCAGTTTACCAGATGTTAGGATTTCTGGGAGTTGAAGGCCAAAACACCTGCGTACCCACAGGTTGAGAACCACTGCCCTAGAAGATATCACCAAGTACTTCACTATGTTTCAGATTCTTAGGATGGAGCCACACCAGTCAAAGTAACATCCAAGTCTGTGCATAAAATGAGACAAAAAGGTGTCAACATGAAGATTAAACAATTTATTTCTGATGAAGCTTTCATGAACCATGCCCCACTTGTTCAGAATCAGATATATTGAGGATGGTAGGAAATGTAAATGATTGTTCTTAAATGTGCTACAAAACTCCTATTTTTACCTTTTGTTGTACTGCCCATCTCCCTAAACATAATAGTATATTACAGGTATAATAATAAGCATCTAGTTGTCCCAAGCTATATATATATATATTCCAAGCTACCTTCTTTTGAATAAGCTAATTCTTTTCAGATTTAGAATTACGAAAATTTGCCTTTTTTTAGAGGATTCATATTGGCAGCTTTGTTCATCACTATAAAACGCTTACCAAATATATATCTGCACCTTAAGGCTAGAGAATGGATTACACAATCAAGGATTGCCTTTCCCTTTGTATGCAACTTCATTTTATTCCAAAGCAATTGAGACCAAGAAACAGAATTCAACTCCTTGCTGGAAAAAAAATGAGTTCTAGAAAATAAAGTGATACTAAAATCAAGTCATTTTTGAACTTCACAAATCTCAGTTAAAAAGTATTCCCCTTGTTATGGTAATATGTAAATTATTTTGCTTTTTGAGTTTTAAGACTTATGTAAGCACTAAATCAATATCTCTCACTTTCTTTCTCTCCTACAGACACACAAACAAACACACACATCAGATACACACACACACACACACAAACACAATTCATGTGGAAAGCAAGATTTTGCTATTGTTAAATGAATAGAAATGAGACCCCCTTGCTGATCTACATCAAACAATCTAAAGATCAAACAGTATGTCCCACTGTTAGAGTACCAAATTTGGAAAGAGCATAATTTCTCCTTTAGATCACTACTGCACTCATTCCTGTCTGCATTGTAATATACAACATACGGTAATTTAGCACTTTGGAAAGTTTTAACTGATTGATTTCAACTGTATCCTAGGATCCAACCTTGTTCATCAATGCAATGCGATCAGACAGTGATTACAATATGCAGTTTTATGCAGATAAACAGTAGGCCTGTCGGTTTTGTTTCGTTAATTCGTTAATTCGTATTTAAATCGGTTTTTTTTTGCATATCCGACGCGATATCAAAACATATTTTCAAACCCGGAAGGGTTTGAAAATATCGAAACAGCAGCCCCATTTTTTTTACAAGCTTCAGCTCGTCTCGTAAATGGAATGGCGGCTGCTGTGCTGACTTCAGTGCTGTGGTCATGTGGTGCCTGGGAGCCAATCCGGCGCTCCCAATGGATGGCGCGCGCGCGCTCACCCGCGCGCCATCCAATCGGCTCGGGCTCCTGCGCCCTCCTCCTCCTCCTCCTCCTACCAGCTGTGTTGCAGGAAGTGCGAGAAGGAGGAGGAGGGCGCAGGAGCCCGAGCCGATTGGATGGTGCGCACACGCTCCGACCGGCCTCAGCTCCTGCTGTTAGCCCCGCGCGCCATCCGGCTCGGGCTCCTGCGCCCCCCCCTCCTCCTCCTCCTACCAGCTGTGTTGCAGGAAGTGCGAGGAGGAGGAGGAGGAGGAGGGCGCAGGAGCCCGAGCCGGATGGCGCGCGGGGCTAACAGCAGGAGCGGAGGCCGGTCGGAGCGCGCGCGCACCATCCAATCGGCTCGGGCTCCTGCACCCTCCTCCTCCTCCTCCTTCTCGCACTTCCTGCAACACAGCTGGTAGGAGGAGGAGGAGGAGGGCGCAGGAGCCCGAGCCGATTGGATGGTGCGCGCGCGCTCCGACCGGCCTCCGCTCCTGCTGTTAGCCCCGCGCGCCATCCGGCTCGGGCTCCTGCGCCCCCCTCCTCCTCCTCCTCCTACCAGCTGTGTTGCAGGAAGTGCGAGGAGGAGGAGGAGGAGGAGGGCGCAGGAGCCCGAGCCGGATGGCGCGCGGGGCTAACAGCAGGAGCGGAGGCCGGTTGTAAAGGTGAGCGGAGCGCGCGCCATCACAACACAGCTGGGAGGAGGAGGAGGAGGAGGAGGAGGGCGCAGGAGCCGGCGGAGCTGATTGGATGGCGCGCGGAGGCCGGTTGTAAGGGTGAGCGCGTGCACGCCATCACAACACAGCTGGGAGGAGGAGGAGGAGGGCGCAGGAGCCGGCGGAGCCGATTGGATGGCGCGGGAGGCCGGTTGTGTGAGTTTTCAGAGCTGTATGTATGACCAATCCAGAAGCATTCTCTCCTGACATTTTGCCCACATCAGGCATCCTCAGAGGTCTGTTGGAAATTAGGCCTGTTTGATCAAGAAAAAATTTCGATATTTAAAATACTAGGCAAATGGAGTTTAAAAAATGTTTTGTAAATATTTACGAAATTTCGTAAATAACAAAACATTTTTTTGGAAAGTTTTGTAAATATTTTAAATATCGAAACAAAAAAACACCCCAATTACGAATTGATTTTAGAAACAAATTTTTTCTTGATCAAACGGGCCTAATAAACAGGGATGTTACAAATTAGTTGAAGAAGGCCTTTCACAAAAGAGTCAGCACATTGTATAATCCCACTCCAGTTGGGGAAAGAGCTTTTATGGATTCCTCTTGGGGAAACTAGGAAAATACTTCTCTAAGAAACCGGGAGCCATTCAGTAGACTGAATCATAACTTTAGCTACCAGAAGACAGGGTGATTATTTTCTCTCAAAAGGTAAGTGTGAGTCCACAATTACATCTTACAGGCATAGAATAGCAATGTGAAAAATATCACTACATTATATTCTTGTCAAAATAGCCTATGCAGAGGTTTATTAACCCACACCCACACTCCCAAGATTTTTTTGGCCATAAGTATAAGAAAATTAGCACTCTTTTCAATGAAATTTCCACAATTTGTGTACACCATTTCTTCCAAAACCAGGGAACACATGCATGTAGAGCAAAATATAATTCTTCCAGTTTTTAAAAATTCAGGCAATGGGTCAGTAAAGCAAAGCAAAGTTTATTGAATAGTTTATTGACCGCATCAACATTAAAAACAAAAACAGAAACGTGCACAAACAGACAACAATCACCATCCCAAGACCCCACAACAGCAAACCAACACACATTCAAACCTGATTAGGTTGAAATATAACTAAAAATATCATCATTAAAATGTCAAGATAAAATTTCATACCACAAAAATTAAAAACGAAAATTAAAATGAAGGTTAAAATAGACCAGCTATTACACAATCCCAAGCCACTTCAGATATCTGCATCACCCCTACAGTTTACCCCAATTGTCTAATTGTGAAATTTCTACAAGATTAATTTTCTCCTACCATTTATCAGACAAGGAGAAAGGTTTAGGTTTTGATTAAAGAGGTTCTCACTAAAATTAAGTTTTGGTAAAGGATAATATTTACCATTCTAACCACTTGGTTACAAGACACTTTTGAGACCCATTTTGATGCTATTTGGACTTTCCTTTGGACTTCATGACTCATTGTCTGTTTACTTGGTCTGAAAGCTTTCTTCATTGAACACATATCCCTGAAGCCTATATATATTGGGATCTATCAGTCTTTGAACTTAGAACTGCTCCTTTTCAATTTGCTTTATGCTATTGTATTGAGCTGTATACTGGGAATTTTGATAAAATTATATACAGGGTTAGTCAAAATGCATGTGATCTTGCTATTCATGTTGTTGTATGCCTCCAATCATTTCCAAATTATGACCACCCTAAGGAGAACCTATCACAGGTTTTGGGGGGATCTGACAGTTTATGACTTGCCTAAAGCCACCCATTGGATTTCCATGGGGAAAAAACATATGATGTCATGAGACCTCTTTATATGGGCTGCCATAATCACTGTGCGTCATGGCAAATCCAGTGACTGCCATCAGGGGCACGAGGAATCAGTTTCCCCATGCCGCACATTGCCTAGCTTACCTTTAAGCCAATTCCTCAGGGGTGGGAATGTTGACTGCGTGGCTTCCCCCCATTCCTTCTGGTGCAACACAGAAAGCCTCCCATGTTTCCACAGTAGTGACTTATGCTGGTTCCATGCAAGTTGACCAACAAAGCCCCACTGGAAGCTTATGTCGTGAAATGGGAGCCAGTGGGCTCCATGGGTCAATTAGGGCTGAACTGGTGTATGCTGCCGAAGAAAGCCCCATTTGAGATCGATAGCCAGATGCGCAAATCACTTCACCACAGTGTTTCATTACTAATACTGATGCTAATACATCAATGCAGTTCTTCCGAAGTGGGCATTTTTCAAGATAGTAGCTCTCTTCAAAATCAGATCAGTTGCTGAAAATAACTCATGGTATTTGTAGCAACACTTTACCTGCTTCCCTTAATTTTCCTGAGTATTATTTTTACAGTGATAAATGTCTGTTTCAAAGAAACAGGTAATCTGAGTATTTCAGACAGAATTCACGCATTGATCTTGGTAAGTCTGTGTATTTGATTTAAAGGTTGTGCCCTCTGTATGTCAGACATTAGTGTTTCCAGCATTCCCAGAATGAAAGTGTTGACTTTCTTTAATGTTTCTGACCTACCATGGTTTGATCTGTCCAGAGAAATCAATGAAAAAGCTATAACTCATAAATAAATACCCCCCCCCCCCCCGCTCTCAATTTCCCCCCTTTTAAGAAGGAAGAAATGGAAGAAGGAAATCCTGTATGGTATATTTGTGAATTACTGGTGACCTCTGTCAAATCTAGAAATGATTACAAATGCATATGATTTTATCTTACAAAAGAAATGTGTATTGTTATAGCAAAAAGCAGCTTTCAAATTCTGTTGATTTCCACATGTTTTCACTGCAAATTGGGTCATAATCACACTGCTAGTTTCTGTGGTGACTGGACATAATGGGAACTGTACTCCAATGCATCTGGATAATACTAGACTGTGAAATGCTAATGTAAGGCAACATTTACTATGTCTTTCTAGAAAGGGCTGAATAGAGAATTGTTCCATTTTCCAGTTAATAATTGTGTGTTTTCTCAAATCATTAGACTCTAATAAGTAAAAGACTGCAACCATGTGGCAGGTATTCAAAAGCACTCTTCACTCCTTTTCCTAACTAGACATTCCAATCTCTCTTTTCATTCTCACATATATCACACATTCAAGGGGAAGGGAAGGAAGGAGCTATAGCATTTGAAGAGGACTTTACTTCAGGATCTGAAGAGATCCTGAACAAGAGAAAGTGGGGAATTTAAAAAGAGGCCACAGCCTGAAATTTCCTGCCCAGGTGATCTATTCAAGTAAGCTGTTTATTTTTACTTTGTAACTTTTAGAATATACATATTTTTTATAATCTCTTGTTATTGTGAAGGTGGTGATTTACTTCTTCTGAGTTTGTACTGAGGGTTTATTGGATAGAATGCCACATCAGTTTATGCTTAACTATGTATCTAACTAAATAACTTTTCGGATCTAGTCTCACCAAGCCTGATGGAAATATAATTCAGCCATGCTTTGATCATCAAAGGAAGGGAACTCCTTCTGCCAATACAGCTGATGCCCAGTAAAGGTGCATACATGTTAAATGTGTTGAGATTGTGATGCATTGATCATCTATATAAAACTGTTTTACATTCATGATCATTACTTAGTCATGATTTTGATGCTGTTGTCACAATTGCAACCTACTTTACTGGGTAGCCACTACATGGGGAGAAAGAGGTCCATTCACTAAAAATCAAAACATGGTTGAATGACATTTCCATCAAGTTTGTAGAGTTTTTGGTCCAAACTAAATTGCTTAGTTAAGAATAAGCTTATACAGAATTCCAGTTATATCTTTTTTTAATATATATATATATATATATATATATATATATATATGGATGCTTGTGGGTTGAGAAATTTTTAATTTATGGTTTGGGATATTTCTAATTCCTTTTGAAGTGCATGTTTGTACTGTATATTGACTCTTTTGTTTCATTCAGTTTCTTTGATGAAGAGTAGAATATAAATAAAATATAAATAAATCAATTTAAAGTAAGCCATCTGTATGTGGATATTTAATAAAAGAAAGACAAAAGGGATAATGTTTGAACACATTTCTTTCTCAGTGATATTCTACCATGTCACTTTTTGGACCGTAGCAAGCATAAACATAAAAGTTAAATTCAACATGTCCAGCTACTAGTAGATATGAAACATCTTTAAAGGGCTACTCAAAAATGGGCTACATTAAACACATTTTTCTTATACTCACCAATAAGATTTGGCCCTACGACTATAATACTAAAGACATTTGTTCACAGCAAACCTAACTAAAGCTCACTGTTATTATTTTGTATTGTGTTGTATTACTTTAATGTATTTGCATTTTTTGAGCATTGAATATTTGCCTTTTTGTGTGTAAACCATACTGAGTCCCCTTGGGGAGAGAGGGGTGGTGGTCTATAAATAAAGTTTTCTGCTGCCCTGGAGAATAGCATGTGGAACAATGGCTTCAAACTTCAGGAAAGGAGGTTCCACCTGAATATTAGAAATAACTTCCTAACTGTGAGCAATGGAACTCTCTGCTCCGGAGTGTGGTGGAGGCTCCTTCTTTCGAGGCTTTTAAGCAGAGGCAGAATGGTGCTTTGAATTTGATTTCCCTCCTTCTTGGCAGGGGGTTAGACGTGATGGCCCACAAGGTCTCTTCCAACTCTATGATTCCATTATTATTATTTATTAAATATAACATATATTTTACTATTATGGCTAAATATTCTGAACAGCTAAAAAAATAGCACTTGAGAAATGTTGCTATGGATATATATACTTTCTCTATATTTTGCATAGATATGAAGTAATTGTTCATATCCCCGAGAATGTATCACATGTGGCGTCAAACATTATTAAGAGGGAAGAAGAGGGTGATGTCTTGTGCCTCAAAAGTTCACCTCATAAATGCTTTTGTCAAGGGTGAAGTTCCCCTAGGTTAAATTGCTTAAATCAGTCTGGCTTGAGAGGGCAATATATTATACAAATAACATGTTACCACAGATTGTAAATTCCAAGGAAAGCCATTCCATTATTTGATGTCTACCAGAAATTAAGGAGAACACTGCCTTAATTTCTGATGTGTTTCAATTGGTCATTTTCAAAAGCTGCCCTGGAGCTATAATGTAATGATTGTAGCGGGATCATAAAAATGAACCCTTCTCAGGATTCTGAATTAATGGGGGCCATTTTAATTTTGAAAGCATTTTAGCAAGTGAAAGCCAAATGAATTCATGTGTTATCAAAACAATATTCTCTTTTTAAAAAACAGACAAAATGTGTGGGGCAGAAGATAACTACAGAAATTACATTGCAGAGAATTGTTCCTACCCACTGTCCCTCCCCGATTTTCTTTGTGAAAAGAAACACCTCCTCTCCTGGACTATGATTTTTGTTCCTGGGTTATAAATGTCTTTTCTTAATTGGTTTTATCATAAACACACAGGAAACGTTTATTAAACTGCAAAAACTTTGTATTTGCAGAAGGGACATCCTGCTATAACACATTTTGCTCTAATTACTTAATGATTGAACATCTTGTAGAATCTCCACCAATTTAACAAGTTTGTGGGCACAAAAATGAATTTTCTGGAGCACAACTACTTTCAAAGTAAGGACTACACAATTAAATAGGAAATAACACTTACAAACTAGGAACATGTTGTTGTTGTTGTTGTTATTATTATTATTCAGAAGCAGGATGCCCATCTGTTGTGGGTGCTTTGATTGTGCTTTTTCTACATGGCAGAAAGAAGGAGGTTGGACTAGATGTCCCTTAGGGTCAATCAAAGGGGGAGGAAGGGGGGAGGAGGAGGAGGAGGAGGAGGAGAAGGAAGGAAGGAGGAATCTTGGGGAAGTAAACACATGACACTCACAACACAGAGAAGGAAGGAAAGAAGGCCCCCAGAAAGTGCATGAGACAGAAAGGAACACAACATACTGCTGATCTTCCCTCCTCTGTGAGCAAAAGGTAATGGTGAGCATTTTTCCTCCTTAGAACAGAGAGTGTGGAAACAGATCCAGGAGAATCAGTCAGGAAAGTTGTGTGAGATTCTTCATTTCACCCATTAAACATAAAACCATCAGTAGAATACACCTTATCAGTTTACTGTTGTGAGGAGCTCAATATCACTTACTATTGTGAAGCTATAGCTAACTTGAGGGGGAGAGGGAAGAATGACACTTCTATATTGATTTATTTGGAGGCCTGGTTTTACATATTTTTTTCTGTAATGAAGAATAATTGGGAACCATTAATGAGACGTATTTTTATAGTTTCCACATCTGCAATTCAGAATATTTCAGAACCAATTTTTTATTCTGGGTCAATATGCAACTATCAGCATTGTATTAGGACTGACCACGATTGACTCGACACTTCGTACATTTTATTCTGCATCTTTTCTACCACCCTTCTTCTAAGAAATTTCAAATTCACCCCTCACATATATTTTTTTCTCTGTAGGTCACTCCTGTCTACAAACCTGTCTCCTACTAAGCTATATCTTGACACTACGTTCACTCTAGTCAGACATTTTTCACTCTAAGTTTAAGTACATACATGACAAAGATAATGTGCTAGCCCCACTTTCTTCCACTACCATCTTCACATGGAGAGAGGAGAGCCTTCTTGTTAAATAGAGGCTTTCCAAATCACATCCTTTATTTGGTGGAGAGAGGGGAGAATTCCCAATCACATGCAGATTTTCCATGTCCAGAAGAATTCCTCCTCATGAGTGCCCTTTTCCATACATGTAAATGTATGGAAATGACAAAGAAACAATGGTTCCTGCCAGACCACATTGGGTCACATAAGTTAAAAATGTATTAGCTTTTAACATTATGCTGCCCTTTTATTTTCAAATATTCTTCTTTCAAGGAAGACACCATATATTTGTATCATACAGGCTAGCTCCCAAAAAATAACCTGTTCGAGCAAAACTTTAAAATGTTCTTTTAAGATGTACACTTTTTAATGATTACTTTGGGTAATTGTCAGGCAGCCTGAAAAGATACGTGAGCAATTTTGTTTGCTTTGTGGAAGGAACAGAAACCATTCTGTCTCAAAAGTTCAGGAGGCACTTTGTAATATTATTTCCATAATATATTCATCAGTCATCTGAAGTGTGATGTTCTAAAGAATGACAATGTACACAGTAAAATGTCAATAATGCTACCTTTTGCAAGGAGTATGAGAAACAGCAGTAATCAATATGCTCCAATGTTTCTTAGTTTTGATTTTCATCTTTTCTGCAGTCCGGGAGACAACTAAAAGAAGACGGGGAGCATAGCGATAGCTTTTATGTCTTCTAAATATTAAATGCCCCCTTTTAAATTACAGCATGTCACTTTTGCAAAGTATTTGTCTGCATTGCCATTTCATTCGCAGAGCAATAACATCTCCAACACATCAAATACAAGCCAACTGGCATTTATGATTTTCTGTTTTACATACAGAAACCATTTGTTAAAGATGCAACATGTTTTTGATCTTTCTTGATGTGAAAATCTAAAGTTTTATGAAGGGAAACTCTCCAAAATATTTAATCAACCAACAGCCCGTACATACACAAACACTCTCCTCTACATAATATTCATATCTCAGAGGAGGCATTTTACTTAATGATATATTATTTTAATCTATTGGAGGAAGTTGGACATACAAGAAGAAGCCATTCAGAGGGTCTATGGCCCATTGTAGCATATAGGTTCTACAAGTGGAATTCTGCTATAACTCTCTGCTCATCACCCCCCAGATCACAATGTTTTGCTAGTACAGCCCCCTTCATTTAGCAGCTGGTGGAAAGTGAAAGGAGATCAACCAGAAAAGCAGCTGGCTGTTCCCATAGCCAGACATAGACTGATACCATCTTCCAGGATTTTAGGAGTAGATATTATCAATCTGCCTCTGGTTATGATATATAGCAAAATGCTTCCCACCTACCTAACTCTATATAAACCATAACATGGCCATTCAGGGTGGCTATTGTTGCAATACCATAAATCCTGGAGGTGGTTCTGATCATTGTGGAAGGTGAAAAAGAATACCAACCCTTGTGGAAGCTGAAAGAGAATACCAACTACCAAATAAAATAGACATATGAAGATGTTAAGATGGGCTTATCCAGCATACATAAGTAATAGCATACTGGTCCATCTAGGTCAGTTCAGTGATGATTTTCTGTGCTGCACAGTTTTCAGGGCCTGACTCTTGGTTTCAGTACCGGATCACAAGTCCCGGGCACAAGGAGGAGAGATCTCAAGGTGAAAGCACTGCCCTGAAAATTGCATGAACTGATATTTTGCTGCTAGACTTTATTCTCTGTATAAGCAGAACTTTTAGTTCTTCACATTCAACAGAAACAAATTCAGAACAAATTCCTAATGGGAATGCCAGTTGTTTTTCACTTCTGCTTGTTTATTTGTAAGTGAAGCAAATATTACAAAGACTCAGTATAAGATATTCTCTTGTTCTCTCATCCAAATTATTTCTATTACTATTATTATCATTGTTGTTATTGTTATTATTGTTATTAAATTTATTTATATCCTCCCTTTCTCCCTGTGGGGACTCAAGGAAGCTAACAATCCCACACTTTAGTCATAATTTAAAACTGCAATACAATTTTTTAAAGCCAATTGAATAATATAGTGTGGATTAAGGTAAAAAAACAAATTAAAATATAATACATATACCTAAAATAGCATTTAAAACTCACAATCTCCACACACTCCCACCGAATTCCACCCACACTTTCTCAGCAGCATGCCCCTTATCACTGTTGTCCAGCCATAATCAGAATAGTGTGCTGACTAAGACTGGAGGTCGCTGTGGTATTGTTTTTATGAGCTGAGACCAAAGGAAATGTAGGACCTTTTCACACCTCAGAGTCGCTTCATTTCACTGGCAATCTCCAAGGAGGGAACAGGACAAGGCATGTTGGCACATTGCCTTTTCCCCAATCAAATGGAGAAAAAAAGGCTCAAAAATGCAGGTTGGACCTAGCTGCAAAACACTTACCTCTCTGTAGTTGCTGAGGAAGCATCTTGCAACACTTCCTTGGTACTTAGAGGGTCAATGAGGTGGGGCCTGCTGAGAGTCATATGATGGTACTCAGCAGGCCTCATCCCCAAAGCTCTGCAAAGGGGCAATTTGCCCCAATATGATGAGGCGGTTAGATAGCTATCTCTCCAGTGAATGTTGTCAATTGCAAGGTTTATGGAATGAATATGAATGATTTCATTACAATAATATATTTTTGCCATTGTCTGTAGTTCCTCAGCAACTACAGAGAGGTAAATGTTTTGCAGCTAGGTCCAACCTGCATTTTTGAACCCTTTTTCTCCATTTGATCGGGGAAAGGGCATTGTGCCAACATGCCTTGTCCTGTTCCCTCCTTGTGGTGGGAGAAGGACCTGAGAAGTGTCCTTATTGAAGTGTCCTTATTGAGTGCTATCTCCTTTTTTTCTTCACTGCGAGGATGTCACTGAATAATAAATGGTTTTTACCTGGATATTTTTTTAAAGCACAAACACAGAGGTTCGTGGGAGTCTGGAAGATAAATCAGATCCAGAAAGACAAACAACTGGAATCAAATCAAATGTCTAGAAATTTAAAAAAGACTTTGAAAAAGTAATCTGAAAATGATGAATCAATGGAATGGAACCAGTTCTATCCTCCCAGTCACTGATCTACTCATACTCTGAACTTCACTCTTATTTCTTGCCAAACTAGAACCATCTGTAGAAAAACAAATCCCAACTTGTTTGTGTGATTGCTTGTTCAGATTTCTCACAAATGGATATATGTTTTTCATTTGGGAGGGCATACATCTGTTGTACAGAAATCTCTCTAGAAATCCAAATTTTTCCAGAAGGAGCTTATTCAATTACGTGCACAAGAAGTCTTTGTCCCAGCATTAGTTGTGCTTGCAAGCAAGAGGAAAAAATAGAAAAATATGTGGAGAAATATGTTTACTCAGCAGATCCATACATTTGTAAGAAAATAGCAAGTGACAGAAGGGTAAAAGAGAAGGGGGAATGTAGCTAAGATGTAAAATTGTTCAATGTCTTCTGAGGGAAATGCATATGAAATCTTGTCAGATTTAACAGGGATGAAAACAATTATATTAAAAAGGAATTCTGGTATGGGATTTAATAAAGTATGAAGTCCCCTGTATAGATTCCATAATCCATCACAGAGAATTCTATAGAGAGGATTTATGACATTCTGTCTTTATTATATTATATTGGGTGGATTAAATATTTTATGGAGAATTTATTTTTAGTAAATAATTTCATACTGCTTTCCTGTACAGTGCAGCATGTATATTAAGAATGTGACTCGGACTTAATGGAGACTTAGAAATGATATGATCTGGTTTCTTTTTTCCAGTTTTAGTTACAAAGAGTTCTAATGACTATTGTTATTATGTATTCATGGATTTTATTCCCTCTCTTTTTCTCTCTCTGCAGGCTTCAGATTACTACTATTATTGGAAGAAACCAAATACTCCACAGATTTTTTTTAAAAAAAAATCACTGATAAAAATAGTGCCATTGTTGAAAAATGCATCTTAGAACTAGGGGAGATTGCTTTTCCTTATTCTAAGAAAGTTAATTTCCCATTTTGCTTTGTGAAAAGATATGATGAATTCTGAGAATTTGAGAATATTTTGAGATACAGAATGTTGTGCTGAGTTTAAGATGTTTATAAGCCATCTGAAGCAGGGCAAGTTAGTGCAGGGGACCATTTAATAATTCTTGAAAACCTCTTGAGTTTTATTTACAATAAAAAAGTTGGTTTTCGTCTTATCAATGTGGAGTTTACCTGTGTGGAAAAAAAATACTTCAGAGCAGATTTCTGATTGTCACTGACAGCTTCCTTTATGGGGAAATTATTTTAGAAATTATTATTATTATTATTATTATTATTATTAGAAAATTATATGAGAAACAATGCAGATGGGGAGAAGAAAGAAAAAAGAAAAGTATTTGATTACATTTTGGAATATTGTTTTATTTATTTTCATTCCTCCCAACTTGTGCAATCATATTTATTAGGCTTTACAAATATGTCTTTGTCTCCCCCCCACTCCAATCCATTCAGCAGGCCAAGCAGTATATTTTTACTGGAGGCTTTAAACTGGATAGAATCAAAGATTCATTTTTTCTATGCCAGCTGAACTATGAAATCTGTGCCTGAAGTCAGATCTGGGGTATTATGCCCTAAATTACTGCTTCTCACTCAAGTCTCTTCTTTCCTGCTAAAGATCTATTTTGTTTCAGATGTTTGCCAATCACATTTTACAAACATTTAAAATAAACATTGGCATGTTACTATTAGGATATTCTGTAGGAGATGGATTGTATGTCCAAGTAGATATGTATAAGTGAACAGTATATTAATATAAAATGATATAAGCATCAAAAGGGTACTCATACCTTTTGAAATCAAACCTGTCTTTAGCTATTTTCTGCTGAGGGAAAGAGAAGAAGATGACAAGTCTCCAGAGTATGAGTGAAAGTGAATTGAGAAGTGCTTTGATGTCAAAATACAATAAGTAACATGGATAGCATCTCCAATGAAACTTTACCTTGTCTCAGGTGAAAATATACCTTCAATTTACAGGTTGCCAGGTTATTCTTCAGTCTTCACAGAATCTCTTTAGAAGCCTCAATACTTCTCATAGTTCTCTCAGGACGGGTTCCACTGTTAGCTGTCTCTAAATCATCCAGTTGTTTCTGTTATTTCCCTACAGCGATGACAATGTAACCCCAAAGGTATAAGAAGCTAAAAGCTACTGACATTTTTATAGCTTGCTTTTGATTTTCTTATCCTCCTCTCTTTTCTTATGCTTCTCTGCTGACCTCCCCTTATCTCTCTTGTTTTCAGTATAAATAAAAATTTTAGAAAACATCTGTGCAACTTGTTTTAATTGAAAATGGGAGAAAACTGAACACAGCATTAATGATGGGGTTACTACCATACAGCACCTGATGAACCTCTTTTCTTAAGCATCCTCTGACTGGGAGAATCTTTTGTGTTGATTAGATCATAAGCCTTCATCTTTGAATAGAATAAGTCCCAGGGTGTCAAGATCCTGGTGGCTGAACTCCAGCTCTGAGATTTGAGTTCTATGAGCTGTATGTGCTACAGCTGGAGCTTCTCCGTGGCACCAAAATTAATTCAGATGCCATTCAAATTAACCAGCCTTGGAAATCCTCTGGTTTCTCCCCATTAGTGCCACACCTACTCATAATATACTGCACTGAAATCACATTGCTGCTCATTCGCCAAATTTGAATTTGCAACATTTTAATTTCTCCTTCTTCTATGAAGTGATTTGCCATTGTTCTCCTTTCTGCTTAGGTCTCCTGCTGACATTTTTGGGCAAACTCCTTTCCGGCAGAGCTTCACGTGGGAATTCACTTCTTAGATGTCAGAACAAGATGCCCTGCCATGTGATCAACATTGAGATTGCAACCAAATCCACCCCCTCATTGCTGATCTCATGGCTAGATACCTTGTTCTGACTTCCCCAATGGGGCTCAATCAGGAAGCTGTTTAGTTGGGAAGGAAGCAGCAGCAATAGACCCAAGCAGAAAGGAAAATTCAGAGACCTACCTCCCACTTCCACTGTGCCCCAATGGAAAAAAGGAGATCTTTCATATCTAAACAAGTAGACTAGGCATGTAAAAATTGTGTCTATTTCCACTCAACAGCCTCTTTTACCCCACTCCTCCAAGCTCCCATTGATGTAATTTGCACACACATAGCAAAATAGCAAAGAACCAGTTTTTTTAAAAAAAATCTACAGCACAAGAAGGGACCTTTGGTATATCACATTAAAGCCTTAAAGAAGAGCTTTCACTGCTAAAGGGGCCATATGTGGTGTGTCAGGATCAAGGTATCTACAAAGTAAGCAAAGTTTTTTCTGCCCAACTGGACAGTTCCTTAATTTTAAAAAAGGAGACCGAAATGTGAATCACTCACTACAATAAGTTACCTCAGATCTCAAAGAAATGAAAGATTGGGCGAAGGATGCATTGTGTTATAGTATTTTGCTCCTTATTCATACAAAGCTGTGTAGCAGATACTGAGTATTTCTATATGAATGGAGATTTATAGCTTCAGTGAGTCCAGTAATCAGTTGTACGTCTTCCTCTCTTTTCCAACTGAATGACCTTACGGGTCCCTTTTGCTGAAACATTAAAGTTTTCTCATTCTTTCCAGTGTCCCAGTTCAAGATCTATTCCAGTAATTTCCTCCAGATTCTTACAGTGATAAAAAAAGGCATTGAGTAATATAATTGCCTAAAATATGGTCTAGAATCTGAATTGTCATGCCATATTTAAGGAAGGAACAATTCAAAGGGTTATTTTTTGAGACATCTAGTATATGATTTGGACAACAAGCTTTAGACATTACATTAATAAGCAACGGAGAAAATCAAGTGTAGGGCATGAAGAAAGACTCAGGAGGGGGGGGGGGGATGAAACCATTCATATGCTTCACCTGACATTTAAGTATTGACTTTATAATATGGTGAAGAATCCTAAGAGCAACAGCAGTTACAGTATTGATAAGTCAAAATAGAACAATTGAGTGTCAAATGACATGGAAAGCCCCTCTTCAACAAAAATCCTCTTTGTCAATACACAAGTCCACATTTTCAAGAATGAACCCGAGTTGCCATGATTAATCCACCTTCCCAATTTATAATAGACAATATTGTGCACTTGATGCATGATCATCCTTTTTGGATGAGCCTTGTAAGATCTTCTTTGAAGCATGAAGACATAGTGTTTAGACGTTTGAGGATGAATAGACCAGTGCACAGACAAAAGACATCAGCTGCCCAAAATACTTTTTTATTAAGAAAATTGCAATTGTTGCAAAAAGGTGTTTTTTATTATTTTAAAAGGCGCAGGATTTCACTCTTCATTCTTGGTGCAGGAAACAAAGGTGAATGTGCAACATGTTGAACATAAACAAAAAGCTATTAGAAGCAATTGTTCTATAATAAAAAATTGAATGCACACAATGTTGCTGGAGCACAAACATCTGTCACTCATGCAGACATCATCCTATAAACCCATCTAACTAACTCCATTTTCCTTCCTGATTGTATCAAGCTTGCTTGCGGCATGACAATAATTTGAATGACAGACACCAAACCTGGAACAGCGCTATGCATACTTATGCTTTGTTTGCAGGCACCATCCTTCTTTAAGGGATGTAAATTTTTAAATTTGCTTTTTATTGAGAACAGGAAATATCAGGCACAAGGTTGTTACCTTGGAATGCAAAGTCAAAGTTATTGTTGTATCTGCAGCTTTCGTGAAATTTTTACTAAGTTTTTCAATTGACTTTTTGGTTTGCTAATGAAATAGGGCATGAATAATTTAAAAGCCAAGAGTATAATCGTGTATTAGAACCATAATGCACCACTACAGCCTGAGAGACAACACTCAAGACATGACTTAACATAACATAATCCCCGCAACCTTTGATTCTGATCATCAAAATATTTCCCAAAATGTCTCATATAGAATACTGCTATTTTCTTTGTCTTTCTGGAACTTAGCTTTAATCAATAAAAAAAATTAGAACATGGATAAAAACTGGAATAAAAATTAATTCTCCCTCTTAAAGTCAGAGCAAAGGATACTGACTGCAAGGTCTGAATAACCTTATGTTGAGAAATTCATTTTAAAAGCATCTCTTGTCAAGTCCACAAAAAACTTTGAGTAAAGAAAAAAAATGCTATCTGTCACATCAACACATCCAGAAAAGACTCAAAAAGAGATTATTTACCTTTCTTTCAATACAGGACCAAAGGCAATTGTAGCATGAATGAAAATATGAAACCAGTCAATTACAACTTTGAAGAAACCATTTAACAAACACAAAAGTTATCATATACACAGATTGAGCAGTTTGGGTGTCCTCCTGGACTCATCACTTACGCTTGAGGCCCAGGCGTCGGCGGTGGCCGGGAGGGCTTTTGCAGAATTGAGACTCGTGCGCCAACTGCGACAATACCACGTAAAGGCTGATCTGGCCAGGGTGGTCCATGCCTTGGTCACCCCTAGATTGGACTACTGTAATGCGCTCTATGTGGGCTGCCCTTGAAAACGGCTCGGAAATTCCAACTGGTCCAACGGTCGGTGGCCAGGCTGTTAACTGGCGCACCTTACAGAGAGAGGTCAACCCTCTAAGGAGCTCCATTGGCTGCCATTCATCTTCCGGTCCCAATTCAAGGTGCAGGTGCTCACCTACAAAGCCCTAAACGGTTTGGGACCCGCCTACCTGCGTGACCGCATCTCCATATATGAACCCACGTGTTCCCTTCGATCATCTGGAGAGGCCCTGCTCACGATCCCACTGGTGTTGCAAGCGCGTTTGGTGGGGATGAGGGACAGGGCCTTCTCTGTGGTGGCACCTCGACTCTGGAACTCTCTCCCCAAGGACATCAGATAAGCCCCAACGTTGGCAATCTTTAGGAAGAGCCTGAAGACCTGGCTGTTCCAGTGTGCCTTTCCAGATTAGGAAACTCCCAGCATCATGTCCCAAATGCACTTTGTTGGATACCAGGATTGTCTGCACCTACCTCCAAAAAACCTCTACATACCTCCTGTCAAGTTCAGCACTTTTAAATTTTGTCCATTACATTTGGCCTGGCCTTTAGGTTTTAAATGCGTCATGGTGTCATTGTTTTTAGTGTTTTATTGTTTTTGCTTGATGTTTATTATTTGCTTATGAGTTTTACTGTTATATTTTTATGTTGTTGTTGTTGGCAGCCTTGGCCTTTGTAAGTCCCATTGAGTCCTTCAGGAGATTTTGTGGGGTATAAATAAAGTTAATAATAATAATAATAATAATAGACAATCACTTGTGGCTGAGTATAATTGTCTTCCAGAGGTTTTTGCAATGGGTCCATAATTGACTGTGAAGACCTCCAGTTAACAACACTTGAGGGCCACGCTCCCCATTCCCAGTGTTTCTATTACATTTTTAGGTTAGCTTTAAGCCCATCTTTAACTCTCTTTTGTTGTCCACCAACATTCTGGTTTCTGTTCTTAAGTTGAGAGTAAAGGAACTGCTTTGGGAGATGGTGATCAGACATTCGGACATTGTGGCCAGTATTTGAGGACTGGGACATTTGTAAGATGCTTGCTTATAATTTGATTGTCCTTCCACCTGCACAACATGGACCATCTACAAATGTCACTCTTAACTTCTGGTAAGATTCCACCAGCATTGCCTTTGAGAAATCCTGCAAATCTCTTGGGAAGACAGGTGGACAAATGTCAGAATTCTGGAAGAAATAAAGACCACCAGCACTGAAACAGGCTGAGTATTACTTATCCACAATACTTGGGACCAGATATGCTTTAGGTTTCAGATTGTTTGCGATTGTGAAATACCTGCATTAACATATACCTAAATAATGAGGTCTTGCAGATCGGATCTAAGTCTAAATACAAAAAATGTCACTCTCTCATCTGCCCATGTAGACAATTTTAGATTTTGGAATATGTTAGGTTTCAAAATTCTGAATAAGGGATACTCAACATGGACCATTCATTTATGTAATTTTAGTTGATTTACTTCCCTCTATTATTATGGAAGTAGTTTGTAGCATTCTGCTCTTTAAAAAAAATAACTAAAAGTAAAATTTTGGTTACTTTTGAATAATGAGCTAGGGAAGAATTATCTTTTAAAAATTCACTGCAAGGTTATTTGAAATAGTGAATAAATTACTTCTTTAAAATCCCCATGGTCTCATTTTATCTAATTCTTTTAAACACGGATTTGTATTTCAAAAACTCTTAAGTCACATCTTTATTTAGCTGCTGACCATCAACAGTATGTTTTACTTTTCCAGTCCTCCTTTATTCCTGAAGTTGCCTACTAGAAGGATAAACAATCTGAACCTTATGTCACTGATCATTATATTCACCTTTGGCTTTGCATAAGGCAGTATATATAACTGGTTTTCAAAGTCTTTGTTGAGTAAAATGAATTTGACAAAGTTTTAAGTAAAGCTAAAGTACAAGTGAATGTCAATGACAGTGATTGCATAGATTTAAATTATTTATATTCTTTTCTTCCCCTCCCTTCCAACAAATAAAACTGAAAAGTTAAAAAAAACCCTGAGGAACAAAATGTAGGGCCTGAAAAACGAGAAATAAAATCAGAATAAGAGGTGAAGAGAATAAAGGAAGGGAAAGTGAGTAAAAGGATGAAAAGAAAAGGACTTGGACTATTTTGGATACTGCCAACATTTCAAACCCAGCAATTGGCTGTGTGTGAAGGCATGACCTATCAGCATAATTTGCTTTATGTTTGATTAATTCAGAAAAATCTCATCAAACAATGCTGTCTGCAAATGACCAAAAGGGCATGGTTTCAGTGTCTCCAGATTGTGTAAAGGGTCATTTACCCAAATGACATCCAAAGTAGGTTCTCATTCTTATGGTTCATTTTCTTCATAGCAATTATCATGAAAACCGTGTTTGTATCACCTCAAAGGTCTTTACTAGAAACTCTCATTTTACTCCATGGCAATTTCTGCACGTATTTTTTTTTAAAAAAAACCAGAAGATATATTATATTTCCCCACATTAATCCAATTCCATTTTAAATTGCATTTTAAAACATACTTAAATGTGTTTTCCCCTCAAAATGCAGTTTATTAAATGTGTGTTTCAATAGGTTTGGACTGCTGATTGTTCTGCAACATGCAGGACATAATTTGGTATATATCTATTTTGTGATTGATATAATAGTCTATAAGGTGTTTATTGTAATAATTTCAGATAGGAATTTGAGAATGAGCTCAGGCTTGCTAATGCCTTACATCACATGATAATTATATCAGTCCTTGGCTCTGTACAAAGCACGAAAAGCAATTAAAAAAGTGTCAGCAGGTTTATATGTTGCAAAAGAAAGAACAAGTAAATTGTAGAGCCACTGCATGGAGAAGATAGAAAGATGACTACCAAAGAGAGAGAACAAGCAGAACTACTCAACACCTTATTTTGGTCTTACTCTAAAAATAAAACAGTACTGAACCTGAGAAAAACTGAGTAGATGGTGCAGTAGGGAAAATGCAACATATATAATTAAAGCAGTAGTACAGGAATACCTGTCATTAAATAAATTCAGATCTGAGAGAAGCAATCTCAGAACCATTGACATTCATCTCTGAAAATTCCTGGAGAAATTGGATTTTTTTGAGTCAGGTAGCTATCAACTCCAGACCTCTCAATTCACATGGAAATAGGGAAAGCGGGATACTTGAAGGTGTGATGACAACTTTTGTTTATTTATTTATTTATTTATTTTTATTTGCTATATTTATATACCGCCGTTTCTCAGCCTAGCCGGCGACTCAACGCGGTTTACAACATAATATAACAATCAACAGTAAAAAAGTTAAAAGCATAAAAAACATAAAAAACATAAAACCACAATTCATACATCAATACCAATCCAGTTCGACTCTTAACTAAAAACGTGATCCAGTTCGTCATCCATGTTGCCAGTCCTTTAGTCAGTTACCATTCGTTGCATTGGGTTAACCAAATGCCTGCTTAAACATCCAGGTCTTCAATCTTCTTCGGAATATCATCAATGAAGGGGCTGATCTTACCTCCAAGGGCAGGGCGTTCCATAGCCGCGGGGCCACCACAGAAAAGGCCCTGTCTCTCGTACCCACCAGCCGCACCTGTGAAGCAGGCGGGATAGAGAGCAGGGCCTCCCCAGAAGATCTTAGGGTCCTGGCGGGCTGATAGGCCGAGATACGTTCGGATAGGTAAGTTGGGCCAGAACCGTTTAGGGCTTTAAAGGCCAACGCCAGCACTTTGAATTGAGCCCGGTAGCAGATCGGCAGCCAGTGGAGCTGGTGCAGCAGAGGAGTTGTATGCTCCCTGCGCTCCGCTCCCGTTAGTATCATTGCTGCCGAACGTTGGACTAGTTGGAGCTTCCGGGCCGTCTTCAAAGGCAACCCCACGTAGAGAGCGTTGCAGTAGTCCAAACGGGATGTAACCAGAGCGTGGACTACCGTGGCCAAGTCAGACTTCCCAAGGTACGGGCGCAGTTGGCGCACGAGTTTTAACTGTGCGAATGCTCCCCTGGTCACCGCCGAAACCTGGGGCTCCAGGCTCAGCGATGAGTCCAGGATCACACCCAAACTGCGAACCTGCGTCTTCAGGGGGAGTGCGACCCCATCCAACACAGGCTGTAACCCTATACCCTGTTCGGCCTTGCGACTGACCAGGAGTACCTCTGTCTTGTCTGGATTCAATTTCAATTTGTTCGCCCCCATCCAGACCGTCACAGCGGCCAAGCACCGGTTCAGGACCTCGACAGCCTCCTTAGTAGCAGGTGGAAAGGAGTGACAGAGTTGGACATCATCCGCGTACAGATGACATCGCACTCCGAAACTCCGGATGATCTCACCCAGCGGCTTCATGTAAATGTTAAACAACATGGGAGACAATATTGAGCCCTGAGGAACCCCACAAGACAAAGGTTGTGGGGTTGAACAGGAGTCTCCCAGTAACACCTTCTGAGACCGACCCTCGAGGAATGAGCGGAGCCACTGTAAAACAGTTCCTCCAAGACCCATTCCCGCGAGGCGTCTCAGAAGGATACCGTGGTCGACAGTATCGAAGGCCGCTGAGAGGTCCAGAAGCACCAACAGGGACACACTCCCCCTGTCGAGCTCCCGGCGCAGATCATCCACTAAGGCGACCAAGGCTGTCTCAGTACCGTGCCCCGGCCTGAAGCCAGACTGTGCCGGATCCAGATAATCCGTGTCTACCAAGAATGCCTGGAGTTGTGAGGCCACCACACGTTCCAGGACTTTGCCCAAAAAGGGGAGATTGGAAACAGGCCGGAAGTTGACGAATTGAGTGGGGTCCAGTGATGGTTTCTTCAACAGCGGTTTTATTACAGCTTGCTTTAAGCTGGCTGGAAAGATGCCTTCCCGGAGGGAGGCATTAACCACCACCTTCACCCACTCGGCCAATCCCCCTCTGGCCTCCTTCAGAAGCCAGGATGGGCAGGGGTCTAGGATGCATGTGGTAGCTCTCATTCCTCCAAGCACCTTGTCCACATCCTCGGATTGAACCAATTGAAATGAATCCATCAAAACCGGACAAGCAGATGCTCGTGTTACATCCTCAGAGACTGCCGTTAATATGGTGTCCAGACCAGAGCGGATCAAAGCGACTTTGTCTGCAAAGAACTGAGCAAAGGCTTCACAGCGAGCTGCCGAGTCATCAGGGCACCCATCCTGAATGGTGGGTTTTAACTGGCCTCTGACAACTCGGAACAGTTCGGCCGGACGGTTCTTTGCAGACGCAATAGTGGCCGCAAAGAAGGTCTTCTTTGCGGCTTTTATTGCCGCGGCATATGCCCTTAAGAAGGACATAAGCCGTGTTCGATTTGGCTCGCTCGGATTCGAACGCCACACGCTCTCTAGTTCCCTCTTCTTTCGCTTCAACGCTGCCAGCTCCTCAGTGAACCAAGGAGCTGGTTTAGCTCGGCTACTTGAGAGGGGACGTTCTGGAGCGATCGTGTTTATTGCCCTAGTCATCTCCCCATTCCAGAGAGCGACCAGGGCATCAACAGGATCACCAACCGAGGCGGCAGGAAATTCCCCAAGAGCCGTCAGGAATCCATCCGGATCCATAAGCCTCCTGGGGCGGACCAACTTAATGGGTCCTCCACCTCTGCAGAGGTTAGGGGGTGCAGTTAATCTAAAGCTGACCAGGTGGTGGTCGGTCCATGGCAACGGAGAGATGGATAACTCCTCAACACCGCCACCTTCCTCCCATCCCTGGCAGAAAACCAAGTCCAATGTATGTCCAGCACTGTGGGTGGGGCCAGATACCTGTTGGGACAGCCCCATGGTTGCCATGGTAGACATGAAGTCCTGAGCCGCTCCCGATAGGGTGGTCTCGGCGTGGACATTGAAGTCCCCCAGCACAAGCAGCCGCTGGGACTCCAATGCCAGGCCCGAGATCACCCCCGCTAGCTCAGTCAGGGAGTCTGTAGTGCAGCGAGGTGGACGGTACACTAACAGAATCCCTAATCTGTCCCGGTCACCCACCCTCAGGTGGACGCATTCAAAATTTGTTGACTGCGGGATGGGGGCCCTGGTCAGAAGAATGGAGTCTCTATAGATCACTGCAACCCCGCCTCCCCGCCCCCCGGATCTTGGTTGGTGCTGCACGGAGAAACCTGGCGGGCAAAGCTGGGTCAAATTCACACCTCCAGCTTCGTCCAGCCAGGTCTCCGTGATGCACGCCAGATCTGCCCGTTCATCCAGGATTAAATCCTGGATGAAAGCTGTTTTGCCATTGACAGATCTGGCGTTCAACAGCACCACCTTCAATCCGGGGGGACCGCCGACCTGGTTACACCAATTCACCATATCAGGAGACCGAGTTGGAGTTACTAATGTTGTTGTACGATCCCTAGGCCGAATTCGAGGTCTCCTTTTCCCGTATCTCCCCATCCCCACCACGACTTCTATGGGGGCTCCCCGACCAATGGAACACCCTCCCTCCTCCATGACGCAGTCTACCTTCCTATTTTCACCCCATGCTTCACTGCTGGTTATATGATTTATCACCGGTTTAACTCGCACTGGGATCTCCAATTCACTCCCCTCCTTACCTCTCCCGCAGGCAGCTAACAGCAGTGTTACAAGATACCAGGAGATCGGAACTAGCATGGGTGGTAGATGTTAGCAGTCTCAATAAAGCTACCAAAGTTCGTAAAGTGCAGCTTGTGGTTGTATAAATCTTACAGTTCTTAAAGTGCAAAGGAGGATAGTAACACTCACACTAAAGCTACCAAAGTTCTTAAAGTGCAGCCAGTGGTTGTAGCAACCTCCCAGGTCTTAAAGTGCAAAAGGTTATTGAGATTGTTCTAAAGTGCTAAAATAAGGTGCGTCATGGAGGAACCCCAATTTCAGAAGCTAGGGACTAGCACCTGGATAGTAACCAATACAGTACAGGATAACAATTTAAAGTGCTAAAGGATTAAGGTGCTGATAATATAAAGTGCTAGAATTGTACAAAATAACAGCACCACCTAATCTGTTGGTAGAGATGTTAAGACACACAAAATCAAGGCAATGAACGACTGAAAATGGACCAAAAGGTGGATTGGTATTGGTCCTTCCGGAGATAAAGCTAGTGTCCGCAAGGATGATCAACGGCCGAAATCGGCCCGATGGTAAAGGATGGACACGCAGGTGGACAGCACAGTAAATTGAACAGCACAGCGGTCGGCACAATAGATTGAACAGCACAGGTAGTCGGCACAATAGATAGTTAGTCAGCACACGTCGGACAACCAAGGTCGGTCAGCACAGCGTTGGCCTAAAGTTGGTAGCGTCGATGGCATACACAGTTTGGCCCCAGTGATGCTCTGGAGGGGTGCGATAACCGCACCACGAACCAAGATGGCGGCCGCGTCAAGACCTGGGGCGACAACTCAAGCCACCCCGGGGTCCTAGCGCCGCACGCCGACAAGGCCAGCAAACTGCGAGTTATCCCGGCCCCAAAAGCTCCGGTCGACTAATCTGTGGTTTGGGAGGGAGCGTGCTCGGACCCAACTAGAGGTGGGCCTCGCTCCACCTCCACTCTTCTCTTCTGGGGAGCCGACTCGCACGGCTGAAGCAGCCAGATGTCCGAGGCTGCAGCTGGAACGCAAACCGGCTGGGCCGAGCAGGAGGGGGCGCCGTGGGTGAAAACAGCCCTCTCGGAGGTCAGTCTGCCAGCCCGCTGGGCGGCCAAGCAGCCGAACAAAGCCTCCACTTCTCCGTCCAGGTACAACGTCCAAGCTAAGATTATCGAAGCTGGAGACTGGAGGGTGTAAGGGGGTCCAGAAGGGGTCCAGTAGCTGGGAGGTAGGGAGCTTGGGGCCAACAATGGCGGTGGCCCAGTTGTCTTCTCCTTTCCTCCTTCCCCGTTTGTTCGTCTTCTTTCTCCGACGCTCCCCGAAAGGTCTCCAAGCTCACTTTCGTGACCCTGGGAATTACTGTTTGTGTGGGGGCGGTTTTTTAGGAGTCCAAAAGGGGAAATAGAGCCAGAATAAGGTAAATTGAGGCCCCTCTCTTACCCTGGGAAGAAGGTTCGCTGCTTACCACGCCGCCATCATTTTGAGTAATTTGTAGTTTGTAGTTTGCAAATAGTTCGACTTCAAAGAGCTCCCATTCAAACAAATACTTTACTCTTATGTCCAGTCTTTATGGGTAGCTTATTCAGCAAGTTTCCTTTCTGTGCTCTTTGCTCTTTCTTCCCTCCGTTTCCTTTATCTCTCTTTACTTTTTGTTTCTTTGTAACTCCAATTAATTAATCTTAATGGAGGCGGTAAGCCGCAATACCATCCCATTAGGTCGGCGTCCTCATTCCGGGTCTTATCTTCAAGGTCTCTCGTTGCCAGTAGAGGTTTCCAAGGAAACCCCCCCTCGCTGCGTGCCTTGGAGGAATGCCAACACACTTTATCTGTCGTTGTTGGGGGGTGATATTACTCCCCCGACCCCTTAGGTGAGGTTTCAGCTTTGGAGCTCGAGGAGCCTCAGCAAGCTGCTGAGGATGTCCCTATTGTATTTTATGAATACAAATGGAGCAGGTCATTACTGTTAAAACAGTAGGAGTAACAGAATTCTAAAAGGAGACAGCAATTAACCAGTTTTAAACAACATGGAAAGGCACGGATCGCAATGCTAAAGAAAACATTTCCCCCCTGCTTTTTCCTACTTAAGCCCTGCCCACATGGAATGAGATCCTTGGTATACCACAAGATGAACATGGATCAACAATGTGATGTGGCAGCTAAAAAGTTCAATGCAATTCTTGACTGCATCAAGAGGAGTACAGTGTTTAGATCAACAGAAGTTATAGTACCACGCTATTCTGCTTTGGTCAGAACATACCCAGTACACTGTATTTAGTAGGCTTGGGTAACCACGGAAAAATTTGGTTCTAAACTCGTTTTGTTTTTAGGGGACCTTGTGTTTCGTTTTTTTAAAATAATTCTGAAATTTTCCTTTTAAAAATTTCAAAATATACGAAATTTCGTATAATTACGAATTGATTCATTAATGGCAGACGCGATTGCGCAATATGCTAAAAAAACCTCCAAATGGGACAGGGGGAACTTCTGAAGCTTCCCTCTCCCTCTGTTGTTGACTGTTGGTGTGATAAAACACACAACAACTATAAAACTTGCACCAGACATGCGAAAATAATTACGAAATAATTACAAAATAATTACAAAATAATTACAAAATAATTACAAAATAAATTGAAAAAATTGTTTCAAATCTAATTTACTCCTCACACTATTCCTGCATGGCTCAATATTGGATCGTGAGCTAATTTAAATACGAATTAATAACAAATTACGAAATTAACGAACGAAACCGCCGAAGCCTAGTATTTAGTTCTGTGCACACAATTGAAGAGGGGCATTGGCTAGCTAGAATATGGACTAATGTTTAGCCTGAAGAAGAGACGGTTAAGAGGTGACATGATAATGGAACAAGTTTGTTTTCTGCTCCAGGTATTAGAATATTGAATAGTCACTCACTCCATGATCAAGTGGGAATTCAAATTCTGGTCTCCCAGGTCCTAGTCCAACACCCTAACAACTACACTATGTTGGCTCTCCAAATGTTAATGGGGTAAAATGAGCAATCTAGAGTCATTGCATACAAAAGAAAACAATATTTTTAATCATTATGTTACTTTATGAAAGGAGGATTATCATGCCCCTCCAAGCCCAAAAAGCAATGACTTAGCAATATATTGTTATTGTAATGCCTTACATCAGAGTGGTGATTAAACCTATAATCCAGTTCAGATGTTCCTTCCCTCCTCTTCCTTTTTGTTCCAAATTTCTGAAAAAGAGCATTTTCCCCTTCTGAACACATCCTTAGCTGTATAAAAGGAACTCACAACTGGAATAGAAAGACTGCATTAAGCTTATATCTTTCATATTCTAATTTTATTACAGCCTTTGCCAGAAGAATAAGTAAATGGTTACCTAATTGTTCTCAGTCTCTCCTTTGCCCTCCAAAGTGTCTTTTTATCATAATGTGAAGCTTCATTCTGCTAAATGTTCGAAGAAAGATGAGTGATTCTTTGTACAGACCTGGTTTGGTTGAATTTTAATGTCCAGTTTCTACTAGTTCTCCAGTACAATAATCCTATAGATAGAAAAATAAATTAAATGCTAGGTGAATTGAGTTAAATGCTAAGATTCTAAGTCCTGAAAAAGGTCAGGCCAAATAGAGTACCCAAGTGGAGTTTATGGATGAATAAGACATATTGAGCATAATAAGAATAAGAAATGGAGCAAAAATCCATTAATAGGACAGTACATGAAAAGGGATGGGGAGGGATAGAGAGCGAGAAGTGAAACAAAACCAAACTGACCAAAATAATATAATTGCATTGGAAAACATTAGAGAATTGCAGGAGGCCATGCTCATTTCCAACCTGAAGAGGCATGGCTAGTGGGAGTATAAAAGCAGGCTTTACTGGACTCACCACTTGTATTTATGCATACACACACACACACGCACACACATACACGTATTTCTATCTATCATCTATCTATCTATCTGAAGGGGAAATAATTAAAATAATTATTGTATTGAAGCTGTCTTACTTATACTTACTCACCAAAAGAATGATAGGAAGTACTTGTAGCTCATTGAATAGGTACAAGTTGCTCTGTCTTCTATTTTCACTGAGGGCAGTTCCAGACAGCCCTTTATCCCAGGATCATTCATGTTTTAAAAATGTGGATGTTCCTGGGGGCCAGTCTACACCCACCCCAGAAAATGTGCACCTTCTGGCATGGGGGCTTTGGGGAGGGGTATTCCCACAGTTTTCTGGACTAATTTAGTCAGGAAAACTGTGGGAATGGTGTCTGAAAGGCAAGGAATAAATCCATTATCTAATTAAATCTCTGGTTTGTAGCGAATTCAGGATTGATCAGGATGCCATCTGGACAGCCCCTTCTTTATTGTGGGAGTTAGCACAATAAAGGGCTATCTGGATGTGCCCCAATAGGATCCACCTCCTGGATCAAAAGCCTTCCAAGAACACTTCTGTTATGGAAAGCAAAACCCATTTCCTGTTTAATAATGAAGCAGATTTTTCTTTTGCCAGGGGAAACAAGGCTAAATAATGTTATAATAAAATTATTCCACCAAATCCAACTGTTAATCCCAAATTGAGTAGACCTATATAGTCAATAGAATTTACATAGGTGATTGTTTATTATGTTTCTATTCATTTGATGACTCTACTCTGGTTGGAAGTAATTGAAGTCACTAGATTTTTAACACATACACACATATTATTGACACTTTAAAAGAAAGAATAAAAGATATAACATTATCCAACTACTGCAAAATAGCAGCCATATAGCATCATAATACATGTTGCATCACAGTATGAACTACAGCTTCAGGTTTTTTATATCAGTAGTGAAAATGCTGATTAGACAATGCTGCCATTTGAAGCCACATCTATTAATTTCTTGTGCATGAGTGTCTTCACAAGTATCTATGTGCAGCTAAGGAACACTCAAATGAATTGAACCTAAAACTTATGGATAGTGCAAACTTATAAATGGGCCAGAGGGACTTTAGCTATGTGCAATCGATAAAAATAAAGTTTCAAAAGTAATTACAAAGTTAGAGGGCACTGATGTTTCTTTTCTGAAGTGTTTCTAATGTATAGTTAGTAAAACTTTCATTACTATAACAAGAGTAACTAAATTTTGTTACTTTTTCATTATAGTAATTGTGCAACTGGGGAAACTTCAGGAGCTCAGTTCTCCCTCATTTTACAGCTATCGGGGTGTAACTTGCTACAAGATAGAACACATTTACAACTGTTACTCCATCAAGTTTCAGAATGTTTCACTTATCCACAGATTTTTGGGGAATACACACACACACACACACACACACACATATACATACAACATTTTTAAAAAACTACAAGTGCTGTCTTCATGAATTTTTTATACAATGTTCAATTTACAATTTGTTATTTACACATTTTCTATACAATAACACAAGATAACAGGGGATCATCCCCCCCCCCCCAAAACTTTCAGAAATATTCTACTGATTTTAGGGAATTTCTTAAAACTTTTTACAAAAATATTTTAAAGCCACAACAGCCATCTCATTGAATGTCTTTCATATTAACCAATAGAACTTCCATGTAGGAATTTCTTCTCAGCCCAGGACAGAGATTTACTTACTATCAGTCAGCCCTCCTTTTTGCAGATTCAACAATTTATTGGAACTGTGGCTGGCTGCTGCTATGGGAAGAAAATAGCTCTCCTCTATCCTGATTGGGGGTTTCTGATGCTGAGAAGAATTCTGGGAAAGGTAGCTTTGAATTCTCTAGCATAGGGCTTTTTGCCTTCCCAGACTACATTTTCCAGTATTCTGTGCTTTCTTTGCCAGCGAACTTTGGTTTCTCCCTGCTGCTTCCCTCTCCTAACATCCCTTTTAAAACAGCTTCCCTGGCTGCCGATAAGTTGCCGAACCAAATTCAAGGTGCAGGTTATGATCTATAAAGCCCTAAACAGTTCGGGCCCTGCCTATCTTCACAATTGCATCTCCCTCTATGAACTGGCGCAAACTTTAAGATCTTCCAGGGAGGCCCTCCCTTCACTCCCACCACCATCACAAGCATGGTTGGTGGGGACGGGAGAGAGGGCCTTCTCGGTGGTGGTCCCCTGCCTCTGGAATGCCCTTCCTGGAGAAAAAAGACAGGCCTCATCCCTCGCCTCCTTTTGTAAGAGCCTGAAGACCTGGTGGTTTAAACAAACATTTGAGAATGACTAGTGCTAGCTCTGCCCCAGATACTGTTGAAATTAGCCATATCTTTTTCTACCAATTACCCAGATCGCTTTCTTCTATTAGGCCCTGGAAATGTACAGCCATAGACTATCTAATTTCCTGGGCCCTCTAAAATTGCACTGGCCTGGCCCGGCCTTTTAAACTGTATTGAACAGACAGGATTATTTTAAATATATGTGCTATTGTGGTTTTTAATGCTTATATTGTCTTGTTAATTTTATGTTTACGCTGTTTTCCTTGTATATATTGATTATGTTACTTGGAAACCGATCTGAGTCCCCTTGGGGAGATAGAGCGGTATATAAATAAAGTTTTGTTTGTTTGTTTTTGTTTAATGGTGAGCGGCCATTAATTTAAAGAGGAAAGACAGCCTTTTTGCCTTTGCTTTGCTTCCTTGCAGTGAAAATGAAACTGACTTTTGAGGGCTTCCGTGATTAACTAAATAGAAACAAAAAGGGATTTGCTAAGTTTCTATTCTTAATATTTTGGTGCAGGACATGCCCGAGCATCGGATATCACATCGTAATTATGAATTTAAGGAATTTTACATGTTTTATGGAAACTAATGAAAAAATTGCACACCCCTTGTAGACACAAGTAAACAAGTAACAATCTACCAACTCCTCCATTTACTTTTATGTATTTACTCATTTATATGCTAGATTTTAGTACATAGGCAACACACAATATGCCACATACTCATTTGTAATTTTTATGCTCATAGAAGGATATTATAATAATAACTTTATTTATAACCTGCCCTATCTCCCTGGGGACTCCAAGTGGTTTCCAACAATGAGGGCAAACATTCTAGGCCATAAAATAATACAAAACATCTATAACAAATTATAACAACTACTCACAAAGTTTAAATAATTAAATAAAACATATAAACTGATTAAACAACAAAACTAATCAGTTTCAAACCAATTAAAAACAGTTAAAATAACATTGTTGTATAATTTATCTGCCACCAACAAGCCAGATCTTAGAACCCCTAAATAATGTCAAGACAAAAAAGAGGAAACGGTGCTGAGATACAAATCTCCATATTGAATATCTGTCCAATCAAAATGAATTGGCCCATAATATGAACATTATAATAATCTGATGAATATTTTACCCAACATAATATTCCATTACTAGTACCATACCACCTTGGAGGCTAATGCATGCGACTTGTTGGATATTTTCAAACACATCTGTTTTTCTACTCCTCCAATGTAGAATTACCCACTGCTATTTCATTATTAGCTATACCATCCATTATTTTAATTATTTCCATTATCATGTGCTTAGTCTAAGAATGTGGTTTCAGTAGATTAAATTGAATCCAGCATGTTTTCATTATTTTATTTATTTGTTCCACTTATTGCAAATTGTTCTCTTAGTTTGTGATTATTTTCCATTAAAACTTTGAATTTCAGTGTCCTTTCTCAAAATACCTTGCAAAATACCTTGACACTAAAAAAAAACTAAAGATTGTTGTCAGAGCACATCAAAGCATTATGCTGACTAAAAATAACTGAAATGTGGAGACTAGGTGGATAAGGGGCTGTTCAAGTGTTTAGTTGTAAAGTGAAAATTCTGTTATAGACTTTATTAATATACATTGGGATGAAAAACCTCAGTGAGGTAATCTCCTACCCTTGAAATACACCTGGGTGCCAGAACAAAAATATAAGAACAACAGCAGCACTACCATCAACAACAGCAGTAACAACATATCTAGGCATGGTTGTGAAACCTTAGTATTTTTCATCTTATATCATGGAGAAGGGACTGCAATCTATGAAAAGATAAATTGCCTATCCTGTGGATTCCAGGAAACAATTCCCTATTTTTCAACCAGAAAGGTAGGCAGCTCTCTGGGGAGTTGGTTTGACAATCAGACAGACACATACTAGTTAACATCTCTCACTGAGAAAACTTTCTCCTTACAGGCAAAAATCTCCATGAACCTAGGGATGTGTGTACTAGAACACCTTGAGCAATTTCAGTCATCTTTCCCAAACTGTCTTGCTTACCTTGAAGTCTCTGTTGAAGTGCCTGTTCAAGATATCTTATGACGAATTCAAGAACAATTCAGTAATACACTGATCACCCTCAGGAAATAATGGCTTTATTTGAGCCCCAGAAAATACCTCTAATGTTTTATTCAAGAAAGAACACTCTCTTTTGTCTCCAATGAGCCAGTTGATTGTCCAGATGCATAACCCATACTCAGGAGAAAAAAATATGGAGAAATGGAATGATTTCCAATTGGCAAGGCTGCATTTTATCACCCTATAGGTTTAATTTTTCTGCTGAACACATCATACATAAAGTAGGATTAGACTCAGTACAGGAAGGATAGGTGTGGTAGTCTCCATGACAGACTCCCCGGACTCAAGATCCTGCTTTTGAATGCCAGATCCGTCAATGGCAAAACATCTGTCATTCAGGACTTGATCCTGGATGAGGTGGCGGATCTGGCGTGCATCACCGAGACCTGGCTGGATGAGTTGGGGGGGGGGGTAAATCTTACCCAGCTGGATCCTCCAGGTTTTGGGGTGCATCAGCAGGCCAGGTCCAGGGGGCGGGGAGGAGGGGTCGTGGTGATCTTTCGGCAGACCATCGCCCTGATCAGATGCTCCGTTCTGCAATCTCCAAGGTTTGAGTGTGTCTACTTGAAGGTGGGAACCCAAGACAGCCTGGGGATTCTGCTGGTGTACCGCCCACCCTGTGACCCGGCAGTTTCCTTGTCTGAGCTAGCAGAAGTGGTCTCAAATTTGGCCCTGGCCTCCCATCAACCTTTAGTTTTGGGAGACTTCAACATCCACGTCAAGACCACATTGACAGGCGCAGCTCAGGATTTCATGGTTGCCATGACAACCATGGAGCTGACTCAAGTAATATCTGGTCCCACACATCAGGCGGGACACACATGGGGTCCTGCAAGGTTCTATTCTGTCCCCCATGCTATTTAACATCTACATGAAACTGCTGGGAGAGGTCATCCGGAGTTTTGGAGTACGGTGCCACCTCTACGCAGATGACACCCAACTCGACTACTCTTTTCCACCAGATTCCAAGGAAGCCCCTTGGAAACTGGACCAGTGCCTAGCTACTGTGGTGACCTGGATGAGGAAGAACAAGCTGAGGATCAATCCTGATAAGACAGAGGTCCTCCAGGTCAGTCGCTCGGCTGACCGGGGTAATGGGTGGCTGTGCTGGATGGGGTTGTACTCCCCCTGAAATCACAGGTCCGCAGTTTGGGGGTCCTCCTGGACTCAGCGTTGACACTCTATGCGCAGGTGTCGGCGGTGGCCAGGAGGGCCTTCGTGCAATTAAAACTTGTGCACCAACTGCGACCTTACCTCGTGAAGTCTGACTTGACCATGGTGGTCCATGCCTTAGTTACCTCTAAACTGGATTACTGTAATGCTCTCTATGAGGGGCTACCCTTGAAGACGGCCCGGAAACTACAACTTGTCCAACATTTGGCAGCCAGATTAATAACTGGGGCAACCTACAGGGAGCGGTCAACCCCCTGTTTAAGGAACTTCACTAGCTGCCGTTTATTTTCCAGTCCCAAAGCATAATCTACCTTTGTGACCTTTTCTCCCTCCATGAACCACCTTGGGCCCTCCGATCTTCCGGGGAGGCCCTACTCTCGCCCCTGCCAGTTTTTCAAGCTCACCTAGTGAGTACAAGGAAGAGAGTCTTTTCTGCTGTGGCTCCCTAACTCTGGAACTCACTGCCTGGAGAAATTTGGAAAGCCCCTTCCCTAGAATTTTTTTTAAAGAACCTTAAAACCTGGTTCTTCTGTTGCGCCTTTGATGAGTAGGCATATAATCCCACATGATCGCTCAGTCTCAAAGTTCTGTCATTTCCCTCATGGGAAAGCTTGATTCCACAACTCGCGCTAAAAATGAGCCCTCCTCCGTAAATTACCTGCTTCTCTCTTTTATCTCGCCTGAGTTTTTTAATTAGTTTTAATCAGTTTGACTTTTAATCATTACATGTAGCCCGCCCATTATTACTGTGCCTGTGCATATTGTAATTTTATATTGTTATGTATTCATTTGTTTTATGTAACTATGATATTTATTGTTCACTTTTTCGGTTTGTGTTTTGGTTTTTCTTTATTGTAATTGTCATTTGGGCTTGGCCTCATGTAAGCTGCTCCGAGTCCCCATTGGGAAGATGGTGGTGGGGTATAAATAAAGATTATTATTATTACTATTATTATTATCAACAATTTAAGATATGTAGATGATGCCATCTGCATATCTTAAAACAGGATAGCAATGACTTGAAACTATTATTGGGGTGGGGGACAAAGAAGAAAGGGGAAAAGGTAGGTTGCAGTTGAATGTTAAGAAAACAAAAATAATGACCACAGATTATATACATAATTGTAAAGCAGACAGTGAAGATTTTTTATAAGTTGGCTCAGTAATTCATTAAAATGGAGCCTGCAGTCAAGAAATCAGAAGACGGGAGTGCATCTGCACTGTAGAATGGATACTATGCAATCTTGGGAGTTGTGGTTTTGCAAGGTCTCCAGCCTTCTCTGTCCAAGAAGGCTAATGTCTTACCAAACTACAACTCTCAAAACTCCATAAGATTGAGCCACTGCAGTTAGTGGTGCTAAACCTCATTAATTCTGCACTGTAAATGGAACCTAAGACTTGAATGGGTATCTATGAAGAACCTAGGGAAAATTGAAACTGTTGTACTTTGGCCATATGAAAAGACCTGACTCGCTAGAAAAGACAATAATGTTTGGTAAGGTAGAAAGCAGTAGAAAAAAGGACACTACTGCGCAGATGAGTAGCTACATGTCATCCAGGATGCCACAGCCCTCCATATGTAAGGCTGAAGATAGGGTGACTTGGGGGTTTCTAATGCCTGGTGTCGTACCCCATGACGACTCTCACTGTTTATCCCTAGTTAAGCCCTTTTTAGTTAGAGGGATTAATATTTTATGTACAGTTGGGGGGGGGGGTCAGTCTAGATAGCCTCTTTGCATTTGAGCCTCTGTCACCCTGCCCCTTTAAGAACCCCCTCAGGGACAGGGCCTCTGGCAAGGCACTTCTGATTCTTGGAAGAGTCAGCCTTTTCATGACTGGAAGATGAAGAGAGAGTCCAGTAGGAGCTCTATGAGTCCTATTTAAGTCAGTCAGAGTTAAATATTGAAACCATCTTAGAAACAGTCGAACACCATCCAAGAAAGAGAGAATAAGAAGACATAAAGATTCAAGAGCCTCAGTTCAGTCAGAACTGTGTCTATCTCTCAAAGACTTTTCTTCTCCTCATAAAAACTTTGTAGTGAGACTCAGGATGAGAGAAAGTCTAAAATTCTTGTCAGTTAATAAATACTTGTTTGATTCAACAATATAGTCTCCAATCTATTTCCTGAGCAGCCAATTCACCTTCCAAGTAGTTAGGATAGTGGGGGGGGGGGGGGGGGCAGAACATCTGGGGTCACACTAGGTCAAAGTTGAGTTAATGGCAGTTGACAATAAAAAATAACAACATGAAAGCATAACTTAAAACAATGTAATTTGTTGTTTGTTTTTTAAAAAAATAGATAGACAGTGGACCCTTATCATGACTTGCTAGCATGAGCAATGTTATACCACAATTATCATTAAAAAAAACAACAACATAGAAATGTATGCATGTTCTTTCATTGCTTCCATATACCACTTATCAGGAAAAAATGACTTTCAAAAATGGCTTCCAAAAGTGATAATTAAAGCCATTAAAAACCAGCAGTAAAATACAGTAATAAAAATTACCAATGAAGGCAATGTTAAGCATTTTAGCAACTACAGGAACTATGCTGGTGGAGACTCAAATGCAGCCTTTCGAGTAACACTTTAGTTGTGGAAGTCCTTTGTAACCATAGGCATCTGGGTTTTTTTAATCCCCCTTTATTGCACATCCATTTTTGTTACTCTTATTTTAATAAAGATGTGGGATTCTTGTGGCTTAGTGTTTTTACTGTACATTGTTCTGGGCACCAGAAACTGCAGTATGTGATCTGTTAATCAAACAAGGAAGAAAAGAAGGAAGGGAAGGGTATAAGAAAAGGGGCTACTAACGATATATATGCTAATTGAGGAGTTATCTATTACTCCGTTGCCATGGACCGACCATCACCTGATCAGGTTTAGACTCACTGCACCCCATAACCTCTGCAGGGGTGGAGGACCCATTAAGAAGGTCCGCCCTAGGAGACTTATGGATCCGGATGGATTCCTGACGGCTCTTGGGGATTTTCCCGCCACCTCGGTTGGTGATCCTGTTGATGCCCTGGTGTCCCTCTGGAATGGGGAGATGACTAGGGCAATAGACACGATTGCTCCGGAACGTCCCCTCTCAAGTAGCTGAGCTAAACCAGCTCCTTGGTTCAACTAGGAGCTGGCAGCGATGAAGCGAAGGAAGAGGAGACTAGAGCGCGTGTGGCGTTCGGACCCGAGCGAGTCAAATCGAACACGGTTTGTTGCCCTTCTAAGGGCATATGCCGCGGCAATAAAGGCAGCAAAGAAATCTTTCTTTGCGGCCAATATTGCATCCGCAAAGAACCGTCTGGCTGAGTTGTTTCGAGTTGTCAGAGGTCTATTAAATCCCACCATTCCGGATGGGAACCCTGACAACTCGACAGCCCGCTGTGAAGCATTTGCTCGGTTCTTTGCGGACAAAGTCGCTTTGATCCGTTCTGGCCTGGATACCATGTTAACGGCGGTCTCTGAGGATGTAACACGAGCACCTGCTTGTCCGATTTTGATGGATTCATTTCAATTGGTGAAACCCGAGGATGTGGACAAGATACTTGGAGGAATGAGGGCAACCACATGCATCCTAGACCCCTGCCCATCCTGGCTTCTAAAGGAGGCCAGAGGGGGATTGGCCGAGTGGGTGAAGGTGGTGGTTAATGCCTCCCTTCGGGAAGGCAAAATTCCAGCGAGCTTAAAACAAGCTGTAATATAACCGCTGTTGAAAAAACCATCACTGGACCCCAATCAATTCGTCAACTATCGGCCTGTTTCCAATCTCCCCTTTTTGGGCAAAGTCCTGGAACGTGTGGTGGCCTCACAACTCCAGGTATTCTTGGTAGACACGGATTATCTGGATCCGGCACAGTCTGGCTTTAGGCCGGGAAATGATACCGAGACAGCCTTGGTCGCCTTAGTGGATGATCTGCGCCGGGAGCTAGACAGGGGGAGTGTGTCCCTGTTGGTTCTGCTGGACCTCTCAGCGGCCTTTGATACTGTCGACCACAGTATCCTTCTGGGACGCCTCGCAGGAATGTGCCTTGGTGGCACTGTTTTGCAGTGGCTCAGGTCCTTCTTAGAGGACCGTACCCAGAAGGTGTTGCTGGGGGACAACTGCTCGACCTCACAACCATTGTCTTGTGGGGTCCCGCAGGGTTCTATACTGTCCCCCATGTTGTTTAACATCTACATGAAGCCGCTGGGGGAGATCATCTGGAGTTTCAGGGTGTGGTGTTATCTGTACGCAGATGATGTCCAACTCTGTCACTCCTTCCCACCTACTACTAAGGAGGCTGTTCAGGTCCTGAACCGGTGCTTGGCCGCTGTATCGGACTGGATGAGGGCTAACAAATTGAAACTGAATCCAGACTAGACAGAGGCACTCCTGGTCAGTCAAAAGGCCGAACAGGGCATAGGGTTACAGCCTGTGCTGGATGGGGTTACACTCCCCCTGAAGACGCAGGTTCGCAGCTTGGGTGTGATCCTGGATTCATCGCTGAGCCTGGAACCCCAGGTTTCGGCGGTGACCAGGGGAGCATTTGCACAACTAAAACTTGTGCGCCAGCTGCGCCCGTACCTTGGGAAGTCTGACTTGGCCACGGTAGTCCACACTCTGGTTACATCCCGCATAGATTACTGCAACGCGCTCTACATGGGGTTGCCTTTGAAGACGGCCCGGAAGCTTCAAATGGTCCAGCGTGCAGCAGCCAGGTTGCTAACAGGAGCGCCGTTCAGGGAGCACACAACTCCTCTGCTGCGCCAGCTCCACTGGCTGCCAGTTTGCTACCGGGCCCAATTCAAAGTGCTGGCTTTAGCCTATAAAGCCCTAAACGGTTCTGGCCCAGCCTACCTATCCGATTGCATCTCTTCCTATGAACCCTCCAGGAAGTTAAGATCATCTGAGGAGGCCCTGCTCTCGATCCCGTCTGCTTCGCAAGCACGCTTGGCGGGGACGAGAGACAGGGCCTTCTCTGTGGTGGCCCCTCAGCTGTGGAACTCCTTGCCTAGGGATATTAGATCAGCCCCCTCCCTCCTGACCTTTCGTAAGAGAGTGAAAACCTGGCTCTTCGAGCAGGCATTCGGAACCCCGGAATAGATAGTCAAGCTTGAGATGGAGAATGACCCAGGAACGGCCAAGACGATGAAATGGACGAGGATTGGAATGAGAGGATATAGCTCTTTTTAAATTGTCATTGCATTGTCTTTTTTGTATAATTGCACTTAACTGTTTTTGCTTTTGTATTGTATTGATGGCATCGAATTGTGCCGATATGTAGACCGCCCTGAGTCGCCTGCGGGCTGATATGGGCGGGATATAAGTGATGTAAATAAATAAATAAATAACTCACAAATGGAGCACTTCCACTTATCTGAATACCTTTCTGCACTCAGGCAGTTCAATTTATTTAATAAGAACTGTATCTTTTGGTTCAAAATCCATTACCTCTAAACTTATTATAGCATGTCATTGACTGAAGACATTTTTGATGAGCTCTACATGAACCACTAATCTCAGGGCCAATCTAGAGTGGCAAGTGCCAGATTAGCCCCAGAATGATTTGGACACCACCCCTAGCCATTGAGGACCAAGGAGAGAGTCCTGACTGTGTAGTGGGTCAGCGCCATCAAACAGCCATTCTTGCTATTCCTTCACATTCTCCAATTCACTATTGTCTCCATTGGATGGGGTGTTGGGGCAATGAGGGAGGAAGAGGGATGCTGTTGGATGGGGTGATGGGGCAGTAAGGGAGGGGGATTCCTCCTTTCCCAGTCACTCCTTCTCTCTAGCCAACATCACTGCAGTTAAGACTAGTAAGACTCATGTCACAGTCAGAAACTGCTCCCACAAGGAGAACAGGAGGTGCAATCTCATGTTTCAAGACACCTGAGCCCTGATAACATGGGATGGAAATGAAAACAGTTACAGCCTGTTCCATTTCAGACCCAGTCCAACTGTTTACGTGGACCCAAAATTAGGGGATATCCTGAAATCTGGGCCAGAATTTGGAGTAGCCCCCAACTTTGGTTGATGTGGGATAAGGCCCTGCATTACCCTCATCAGCTCTGTGCAGTTTTTGGCCTCCACAGGGATGATCTGTGGCCCTTCTGCACTTGCTTCAATTCATTTATATATTTTCTCCTCCATGTGCATTTTTCTGTTGATAAACACTGCAAAATGCACATAAACACACATTACTATCTTACCATGATTATGGGGCTTGGCATATTGATGAATGATGTGCATGTATATATTGGCAAAATACAGCAATATTGGAAATATGTTTGGTGGGGGAAAGAAAAATTTTGTCCTATTTTCCTATAGGACATTCTCCAGTCATGGTGAATTTTGCCACATAAAGTTCAGCTAGCTTCCTTATTTAATGTCTTCCTTCTTTTAGCAATTGCTTGTATTCTGGCAGGCTTTTACCTTGAAAGTCAAGAGTTAAAGACATTACTCTTCTGGATGTTGTTTGCATTTTATGAACCTGTTTCTTGTCTTTTTTCTCTTTTCTATTACATTTTTATCATGAAATATGATATTACTTGTTTTAAGAGCACCTGAATAATGCATATACATGGGAAGAATATAACTGATCATATAAACGATAGAAATAATCAAATTAACAAATATGCTGAGTCCAAGAGCCTAACATCTGGAATAGAATTTATGTAAGGTGTCCAAAGAGAGTGCAAGCAGTTTGACAATGATAGGAGTGAAGTGGTGAAAACAGGCAATGGAGGAGGAGCTGAAAGGCACTGCTAATGCAGTCATGTATCTTTTAAAATGAGTGTGTTGTAATTTCACTTGAGATTGGGCTAAGAGGGTTAATTCAGGAGAAACTCTGCAATTTATTTCTGCTCTCTATAATGTTGGACCTTAGGGCTTGATGTAATGGAATGTGATTTAGAGTTGTGAATGTGCTAATTTCGTAATTCAGGTGTCCTGTGGAGAGACTGTGTTCGAGCCAGCTGTCTGGGGAATTAAATGATGCTGATTTGTGTTGGGGAAAATGCTTAGATTGCCTTAGGCCAAAATGGTTAACAGAATTTAAACCAATGTGATTTCCTCTATTTAATTCAAAACAGGGTATACAAACAGTCCCAAAGGGGACTACTGACAATTTATTTCTCTCTCCCTCCCACACACATTCATACCCCACACACATACCATCCTCTCATATCACTATTTTACATAATATTGTTAAAATCATGCTTTTGTTAAAAAAATCTAATTTTCAGGAAAATTGTTTCTGGTTTTGTACTGTAACACCTGTGAGTTTTCAAATCCAGTTTTAGTTACAGTTTAAAATATTCATTTATATATACATAGTGTATTTCCAGTGATCAGCCTTATGTTATGACCTTGGAAATAAGGGGAATAGGAAAAATGGTAACAGCCAGACACTACTAACAACCAAATGTATTAAAAGTCAATTTAATTTGCTTCTCAGTGGAGAATAAGAGACATTGGTGGCTCATGAAACTACTAGTGTATAGAACTTATAAAAAGTCTACTACTTTGCATGAAATGGTAGTGGAAGTGATTAAGAGTATTTGCTTTTATGCATTTCTCTGGTTTATTTAAATGTGCATGAGTGCAAACATATTTTAAAATTGGCAAGAGGCTTTCACAGTTTTAATTCACTCCCACTTGTTGTGCCAGATGAGAATTGTTTTTCTTCTAGCCAACCACATTCAGAAAGAACAAAATTGGGAAATGCTGGCATAGATAGCAGAGAAATTATAGGAAAGAAAATAAATGATACGAACATGCTTCTGTGTTCTTAATGTGAATGGGTTTTATGAATGGGGGTCTGATGTGAATATTCATTGGTTCATTGTTCATTCTGTTTATTTTCATGACCTCAAACCCTAAATGTTGCATATGTTATCATTACCAATAATCTAATATCTAATATAATCTAATGTAGGTTTCCTACATCTGTACCAATGATACATAGAATCTCTATCAAAAAAAGGAATTCTACTTTTTAAAATGTACAAGTACTGAAACTTAAATTATTCTAAATGTCTGTAAAGCTGAAAAGCATTCCTACACATTATCGTTGGTAATGCTTCCTAAGTTCTGAGACTTTTATTTTAGTGCAACCATCAAACTCCCTGTGCAAACTTGGGTATACTGAGAAATGGTAATATTTACACAATTGATGAGGGCTACTAGTTTAGCATATTGAGGGGCTCTCAGCATTTTAAAATATAGGAAAAAGAAAATGATCCCTAGGAATATATATATATATATATATATATATATATATATATATATTCCCAGGACATTCAATAATGCAGATCCTGGTGAAATACCCTCCCTGGACTCCCCTCTCTAACAGCATGTGCTAAAGTAATATTTTATTTGTATGTACCCAGAATATAGAGGATCATCATTATAGATACATCACAAAGTTTAATGATGCTATCCAAATGTGTCATTTCATGCGTCGGTAAAGCAGGTTCTCCTGACAATAGAACTGTGGTTTCATTTATCCAAGACAACACATGCTGAGTGTGTATCTTCTGCATTCACAGTAATATGTAGAGATGTTCTACCCTCTTTGTGCTGATAGAGGATTGTTGTAACTAGTTGTCTTTGCAAGACAAAGAGACATTATAATGCCATACAGTTTTTTAATTATGAAGGTGAAATACATTATCAATGAAGAAGGTGTAATATTTCATCCATTGTCTATGATTCCCAGACATCTCAGTTAAAATGAAAATGGATGGTTTTATGTGATAAAAGAACAAATATATGAAAGACTAGCATTCTTCATTGACAGTGGCTGGCCCAATTAACAAACACGGTATTTCAGTTCTTTTAGATGCCCACTATCACGGTATTAAACCTTTTCTACTTTATCAATATTCATTTTCATCATTTTTTTAATTTCCCTAAATACTAGATATGTATTTTGTCACATTTGAATTGAAATTTCAATATAAACAAAGAAAAAAGTAAGCAATGCATTGTCTTACATAAAAATAAGCCTTTAACAGAAAACTCTGTACACATTATAGTATGTGATTAGTTATTTCCACTTCCAACACTGTAATCCCATTCACATGCTCTATACATTTGATTATGATAAATAAATGAAGAATTGTTTTGTTTTTCTAAAAAAAATGTGTGGCACAAGAACAGGAGTAAAATAGAAAAACATAGAGAGGATGGGGAAGATGAAGTCAATTGAGAAGAAACAAGCATGTTGAGGGAGAAAAGGAGGATGTTTCAGAATTGTGCTTTTTCGGGTTGATCAGTATTTACCAGTATGGGCAGAATTTGAACATTGAATTTGAATTGGCAGAGAGAATTATTTTGTCAGAAGCCTTATCCTGCTCAAATTCCCAAAGCTCTTAGCAGCTACAAGATATTTCAAATGCTGAATCTATTTCACTGCATCACAAAGTTTCAGCTTTGTTTGATTTCCTACAAACAGACCCCAACACATGGAACTATAGATGTATTGCCAAGCAAAAGTAATTTCCTTCCTATTTCTCCTACTTGTCTTCTGAAGAAAAGGGAGGAATGATGAAACATTTTCCACAAAGAAAATATTAGTTCTCTATTAAAATGCTACTTTCTGCATAGAAAATATTATTTCCTGTACAGAAAATGCTGTTTTCTGCAGAGAATGACCACATGTGAATTTTTCAGAGAATAAATCTTGAGATTCTCACCAGGCTTGGTTTCTTGTCATTAGGATTTCCCAACACTTGAAAACATGTTTTTCAGGTTTTACTAATATTTGTTGGAGATTCTTTCTACACCAAAGATAAAAACAGCTTCCAAAGTAAAATTAAGTTTGTCATTTAGGGAAAAAATGTAATACATGTCTCCAATCCCAGAGAATGCTACACATTAGGAAAGTTGTTTCCATAAACATTTAAGAATACTTTCAAAAGGCTAATTCATACTCACAATTATCGGTTAACAGAGAATGCTACTGAAACATGGCCATACAACCCAAAAAACTCACAGCTAACTACTGGTTAACGATGGATCAAATTAAGATTCCCAGCCTCCTTTCCAACAACTGGCTTTTGAGTTGCAATCGTCAAGGAGATTAATGTAAGAAATACATTGTAATTTATACATCAGAGTTTAATACTTGTAATTTATATATCGGAGTTGTATATAGTATAGTAAAGTAACAGTAATTATGTCAGGACTTTATACCAATCACCCAGAAACAAAGAAGATCAGAGAACAGAACTGCATAAGCTTAAAAGGTTTCTTTTCTTCACAGAGACTCTATATTGGCAACCAGGGAAAAAGAGGCTCAACTTATCTGTCAATAAAATGTTTACATTCATAAAAAAGACTTGTAATTCTACAATGTATTTCTAGATAAATGTATAATAAGCTTGCAGTTTACCAAATAGAGCCTCCTAAGAAGCCCAGTGTTATTCTATGAAAACATGGACCCCATGCTCATGGTACGGCAGACCAAGGAATAAATGTCTGTTAGTAGCTGTCAACTATACTAGGAAATAGGCTTGCACTTTTTGGCTGAAACTCAATCAGTTTCTGCTTGTTGGATACCGGTAGACCCCCATATCCATTTTTGTACACCTCCCAAAAATGGGCCCACAGCCAGATGGTGTGTTTGAACTGCAGCTGAAAAATACAGCTAGATCCAGCTCATTGGTGGCAATGGGGGGGGGGCTCCCCAGGCTGCCCTTCCCATCATTTTAAGCAATGGTATTGTTTGTCCTTATATCCTCATTAAGACTTGGATTAAAAAGCATCGGAGTTAAGATACCACTCTTTCTATTATTCTTTCTCTTTGGTCTGTAGGGGAAATCTGGGTTTAATGCTTCCTTAAAGCTGTTTCTACTTTAGAGGAGACAGGTGCTATAGGTGCTGCAGGCGCACATACTCTCTCCCTACATGCAGCTTTCCAAGGCATTTTAAGGAGGCTTCCAACTCTCAGTCAGTCCCACTAAATAAAAAGAATCAAGAAAATAAAGAAAAATAAAAAAAGATTCAAAAGAGAGACCAAGCCAGAAGCCAAGTCAAAAAATATACTGTGATGCTGAATAGGGGACTCAACTGTGATGCTGAATAGGGGAGGTGGAGCCATGATCGACCGCCACGTGGTACCGTTAAGGAAAATGTGACGGCTGGGCCCTTGCTGTTATGGCCTCCTGGTAGAGCTGAAGAAGCTGATTTGGCCAAAGTAAAACAGCTAAAACAAATCTGTGCACAAGTCTAATAAGTAATGAACTTCTTGCAACAGTTGATCTTAACATAGCACTGTTTGTCTTACAAAAATAAATATGCAGAGCAACTGAAATGTCATCTTTCTCGAAATAAGCAGCAATCATATTCACATTGTTAAAAGCAATTGTGTTTTGAAATAATGCAGGTAATGGAACTTGTTGACAAGATGAAGAACTGAAATTGTGAGAGAAAGAAATAGGTGAGGGGGAGAGAATGAGTAAGAGAGATTATTTCAAACCCTATCTATGTTGGTCCAGTGGTTTTTGAATCAAATTTCCAGTACAGACATCTTAATCTTTTACAGTCTTTGGCCAAGTTGTCTTTAGGTGTATGTCTGAATGTGCATTTGTGTGCGTTCTTTTCCTTTTAAGTCCACAAGCTGACATGCTAGATTTTGATAGCAATTTGTGCCACAGAACTATTTGAGAAAATTGTTCTGCTGAAGATAACATCTTCTAAGTAGCACCTACAATTGAGGTCATGACAAGTGACTATAACTTTAGCTCCATTAGCTCATTATGTAACAGGAGATGTCTTAATTCCACTACTTTGACCAGTGTTACAATTCTCTCCTGGAAGACTTATCTTTTACTGTCTGCCAGATGCCAAAGAAGAACTATACAGAAATGCTAAAAAAAACTAGAAAGCAATCTTTAGTGTAAACTGCTGCAAACAAGTACAAATCAATAATGAATTTTATTCTTATGGAGCAATCTGAGGACATGCATATGAGATTTAATTTTTCTGACCCCCCCCCCCCCCTTACCAGGATACACATCAGGGTTTGACAGAAAACAATGATCTTAGTTTAGAATTTTACAGGAGGAATTTTGAACTTGATCTCAACATTCTCACCACACAATTACATGATTTCTCACCACACAATTACATGATTCCACTATCACGTACACCTCCCAAAAATTACCTTACCATGGGAACCCCATAATCCTCATAGGATTCCATTTTGACATGACAGTTAAAGTGGAATCCTAATGTTTGAATTCTACAGTGTGAAAGAACCCCTTTTATGCCAATAACTACATTTCTACCTAATGCTTGAGATATAATGTAATAGGATTGAGGATATATATCTTCATCAAATTGTTGGGTCAATTAGGTCAGTGCCATCTGCTTGGGCACATACTAACTTTCCACAGTATCTATTCATATTTATGAGTGGCAGATTGGACCTGAAATAGGCTCCTGTAACTGCAAATCTTTATAGATCTTGAAGCAAGATGAGGAACCAAAAAATCTATCAAGTAGGAGAAGGTACTTGTCCTTGATCACCTTTTTGTTTGTTGTTGTTTATACGTTCAGTCGCTTCCGACTCTTCATGACCTCATGGACTAGCCCATGCTAGAGCTCCCTGTCAGCCGTCACCACCCCCAGCTCCTTCAAAGTCAAGTCAGTCACTTCAAGGATAACAACCATCCATCTTGCCCTTGGTCGGCCGCTCTTCCTTTTTTCTTCCATTTTCCCAAGCATCATTGTCTTTTCTAAACTTTCCTATCTTCTCATGATGTGGCCAAAGTACTTCATCTTTGCCTGTACTATCCTTCCCTCCAATGAGCAGTCGGGCTTTATTTCCTGAAGTATGGACTGGTTGGATCTTCTTGCAGTCCAAAGCACTCTCAGAATTTTCCTCCAACACCACAGTTCAAAACCATCTATCTTCTTTTGCTCAGCCTTCCCTTATGGTCCAGCTCTCACATCCGTAGGTTAATACAGGGAATACTATTGCTTTAGCTATGTGGATCTTCATTGCCAGTGTGATGTCTCTACTCTTCACTCTTTTATCAAGATTGGTCATTGCTCTCCTCCCAAGATGTAAACATCTTCTGATTTCCTAACTGTAGTCTGCGTCTGCAGTAATCTTTGCACCTAGAAATACAAAGTCTGTCACTGCTGCCACGTTTCCTTCCTCTATTTGCCAGTTATCACCCTACAAACCCAAATTTTAGATGCAGCCATCCCAATCCAACATAGCTATTGTCTCACTGATAGGCAGGGAGTGGAATGCAGAGGAATATCTCGTGACAAGAACAGAATTGAACACTCCTGTATACCACCTTTCTCTAACTCCCAGCAAGGCAATTGCCCATGTTGGGAGAGGGTAGCTGTGACTGAAATTTGGCATGGGAATTTGAAGAAAAACAGGTACTTTCATTCCATTTGACAGGGCATTATGATACAGGGCTGAAGAACCAAAGTCATAGAAGCCCCATCCCATATCCATTCTGGCAACCCAGTTCATTGCGTTTCTATCTGATGTTCTTTACCCAGAGATGCCAATGATGAATCTATAACATTTCACATACAACAATTCACTCATCACTGAGCTCCAATTTTCGATTCAATACTTGGTTGTATCTTTTAAAAATGACTTCTTTCTCCAAGCTGTGCATTTATGACATCGCATATCTACCAGTCATCTTGCATTCATATTCAGTGCCAGATTATTAGGATTAATAATACAAATTTATACAGTCAGCCTTATGTATCCATAGATATTGCATCCATAGATTCCACCATCCATGGCTTGGTAATATTTTTAAAATCCAGAAAACAAAAGTTGATTTTGCCATTTTGTATATTACTACACCATTGTATATCAGAATATATTGGTCTCCACAGGAGATCCTGGAATCAGTCCATTGAATACCAAGGCCTACTGTATATGTGCAGAATGTTTCATTTCTATTGGCTACTTAACTGTACTGCTTGAAGATTCATTTGTACACAACCATAATCATCTGGAATCTATGTTGTTTCATGGTGGTGACTGTAAGCATATAATAGTACAAGGAAAGTACTATTCTCTCAAATTTACTTCAAAGTGAGTGTAGCTGTAAAAAAAAAAACAAGAGAATCTAACTTTAAACCCTATTGAATTTGATTGGACTTATTTTAGAGCCAGCATTCAGTGGATTGCATGGCACATAACAGATCAATATGAGCAAACTAATTAGGTTGAAAGGGCCAATTCAATGCTAAAACTATTAAGCAAATAGACCCTAAGAATAAATCAGAGATAGAGAGGAGAGATTCCAATGAGGATGCAACCGTTGAAATCATTAGTGTTTTAAGAAGGGGGGGGGGGGAGAGAGAGAGAGAATATTAAAAGAAAAGGGCTGTCTCTAAGCTCAAGGTGGGGTAGCCTGAAGCTTTAAGTATGTTGTTAAACTGCAACTCCTAGACCAGTGGTTCCCAACCTGTGGGCCCCAGATGTTTTTGGCCTTCAACTCCCAGAAATCCTAACAGCTGGTAAACTGGCTGGGATTTCTGGGAGTTGTAGGCCAAAAACATCTGGGGACCCCAGGTTGAGAACCACTGTCCTAGGCAGTAGACAGCATAACCAATAATGAGGAAAGCTTGGAGCTTGCATGCCAACTCTTGGAAACAACTCTTGGTGATGTTCATGCCAGTGGCCATTTTCTCTTGTTTTGAAAAGAAAGCCTATCCTGTGTCTAAAATGGAACTGGGGACAAAACATGGCAAGTTACTCCCAGGGTTTTTGTGGATATTTGTGGTTTCTAGGACAGCTATTGTGCTCTGCTAGCCCTTGAACAGTTGCTTGCCCTATTGTACACTTTCTGAGTGACTTCCAATTGTCAAAAGAACTCTTGATACAGAGTTCACCAAATCAAGTTATTTGGCCTCTCCTTTCACAACTACATATTTACTCACATGTACCAAAGCCCACACCACCACTATATTCCATTTGATACACATTCTAATGTCAACAATCGATATAAAATAAAGATTTCAGCAGCAGGTTATTGCTATTGATTTGAATACCTTTGTCTTATGCCATTTTCTGGCTAGGGGAGAAATACTATATTTTTTGCATTAACATTTATGACTGAATGTACAATATACATGCACAAAACATCCAAATAAACCTATACATCTGATCTCCAAATGTTTCTTGCACATCAAAAATATCTGATGATATTCACAACATCTGCAAAACCTATAAATGATTTATATTACATTTCTATGTTTCCACCTTACGGTTTTATTACCAGAAGATGCCAATTGGGCTATGCCTTTAAGTGTTATCTCACACAGATGTTGTTCATAAAAATAATTTTAAATTTAGGTCAATACGATTGAAGAGAAATATATATTAGAATGAAATTAAATTCATAGCAATTTTCATACTGTTTGACATCGAGTCTGATCCCATTCAGATTCATTCAAAAGTAAGTCTCATTATATTCAATGTGATTTATTTCTGTGTAGGTCAGAAATGACTTGAAGGTACACAGCAACTACAGTACATACAGAGTCTAAGGGACACTACTTATTAGTCATTTTATACCAGCATAAAGAAAGAGAAGCTGAAAGTAAGTGTATTGAATTGCTTATGAAGAGTACATATCACAGCTTTCACCTTTCAAATTCTAAAAACCATCTATCTTCACAAAAAATAAATCCTAGAATTTCACTTGGTTTTTAAAAAAATACAGCAAAAGGTCTTAGGATTTGGAACATAATTTCCAATCATAAATTCCACCATTGTAAAGAATTTAGTAACTTTCACCTGTATTTGACACACACATTAAGTCATGTAAAGATATAGCATCTAGTTCATTAAAATGTAGTTTAAATGTGCTTTTGATCCAGTTTACATCAACTCTGGATTCTGTGGAGAATCATCTTTGTATAGCATAACTACAAAATAGCACAAGTTTCAACCATTTTGAGGTGGAATCACTAGGGTTGCTGTTATCACTTGGGTTGTTATCCAATGTGATAAACTCATGGTGTCATGCCCATGGAACTCCAAACATACCAGACCATACCACAATATTCTATCTAAAATGCCATAAAATTAACACAATCTGCAACCATAAAACAAGCAGCAACAAAAACAACTGCGTATGCAGATCGAGCTATGTGATTTGAAGATTTGTTGTAACTGGATAATAATGGCCCCATTTACACTCACCATTTAAAACAGCTTCAATACAGCTTGAAAGTGTGGTGATCACAAAATGCATGCCATCAATGTATGTATGTTGATATAGTGCATGTAAGCTGGATTTACCCAAAAATATCATCTAACTATAAGGTTATATTCTTAAAAAATAATACTTTGAACACTCTGTTGAAATACTACATACATTTTTTCTAGACTGTCATTGTGATGTCATCCTCACTGATGATGTCACTGTAGTGGCATAAAGTTTGTCCTCTTCCTACACCACTGTAGTGACATCAACAAATTCCACCAGATCAATGATTTTATCTGGCCCATAGCCATAATCACGTGTTTTAAATATCAACTACTCTCAATATTATTTGTGTTTGTAATAATATACTGGAGGAAAAGTGCAAATTAACAAGAAAGCAGACGTCAACATTTATTCAAAAATCACATTCCTTCCCCTCTCCTTGAATTCCACCTCAGACCTCAGTGCCATCTCTATGCCATCAGTCAAAATGCATTACATGGTTATGTGTCAGTGAGTACAAGAAAAATTAACTCAACATGAGGACAATTGTCTCTAATCAGCTTGATCACTTTCAAAGCTGCTAGCAACAAATTTCTCCAAATACTTTAAGTGCCATGTTGGATGCTATAAGGTTGTGCCCAAGAGTTTATTTACATGTTACAATAAGAAGTGATAAAGGGTGTTGGATAATGATGCATCTTATCTGTGTTTCTTAGTATTGTGGCAAATGGTAACAGCAGAGAAAGTGGGAATAAGTGTTTTGTTTCCATTAAAGTTCTGACAGGACCTTTCAATGGTATAGTGGCTTCAGTGTTGGACAAGTGCTGTGGTTTGGCATTGAATTATGTTTTAATTGTGTTTTATATTGTTTTAATTTGTGTTTTAACCCAGCTGTTGCTTAATTTTTTTAAAAAAATATATGCATAATTATCAAAAAGTCAGTATTGTGTAGTAGGCCTGGGTAACAACGGAAAAATTTGTTTCTAAAATCGATTTGTATTTGGGGGGTTTTTTGTTTCGATATTTAAAATAATTACAAAATTTTCCTTTTAAAAAGTTCGATATTTACGAAATTTTGTAAATGGTAAAAAATTAGCGAATCGATTTCCGAAACAATAACGAATTGATTCGTTAATGGCGGGCGCAACCGCGAAATACGCTAAAAAACCTCCAAAAACTTCTGAAGCTTCCCTCTCCCTCTGTTCTTGACTGTTGGTGTGATATTATAATTTTTTTTCCCTAATTAAACCATAAAACTGGCCCAGACATGTGGAAATAATAACGAAACGACCTCAGAACAATAACAAAACGAATACAATAACGAAATAGGAAGTATTTACAAAACGTGTTTAAAAAATCGTTTTTTTTAAATAATTGCTCCAGAATGGTTCGTTGTCGTTTTGTAATTGGAAAAATTAACGAATTATTAACGAATTACGAATTAACGAAACGAAACCGCCCAGGCCTATTGTGTAGTGCTTTGAACACTGAATTCTGGAGTCTAAGGATTGACTTCCCCTCTCAGCCACAGAAATGTAGTGAATATAGCCTGTGGAAAGTTACACATTCTGAGGATGGATCTACACTGCCCAATTACCTAGGATCTGATCCCAGATTATCTGCTTATCCCAGATTATTTGGCAGTGTAGACTCATATAATCCAGTTCAAAGCAGATAATCAGAGATCAGATCCTGGGATATAGGGCAGTGTTTAAAAAAACACAATAGCCCCTTGGTATCTAGCAGATACCAAGGGCCTACTGTATGTATAATGCATTTTTCTCCTAAGGGCCCACTGTACAATTATTTGCACAATTGGTTATTATACTTAAATATATAAAATAAACTTCTCTCCCCATGTTTCTTTATAGCCAGACCATGAATATGTGAAGTTGTGCCACACTGGCTTTAAATGACCCCCATATCCACATTTGTTCCTTTTGGATAAATATCCACTTTGTAATGAATCTCCACATCCTGTGACCAACACCCAGCAGTAATTTTTTTTCAGATGTCTGCACAACACAAAGAATCAGACATGAGAATATAGCTTGTGTGCAGTGATCAGCTGAAGATAGCTCTCTAACAGTCAGGGATGAGGAGCAGTGAACAAGATGATCATCATGATGTAGAGAAGCAGTTCATAAAAGCAAAAAGCTCAGTGACATTTCAAGGCTGATTTGACAATAATGGCTTCTGTTCATGAATGCTCAGCTCTAATGAGACAATCCAAAATATCCATGAAATCAGAAAGTTCAGCATATCAGATAGTAACAGAAAGTTGGAAATTCTATGAAAATGGATATAGAAGTATTTAGTAGTGCATTTATGTATATATTAAATTCCATTTATTTCAAAGCAAACATCAAGGATGTGTGGAAATGCTCCAATACAAATCAGTGGCACTTCAAATAATGTAATTATGAATTGGGGCCATAATTAAAACAAAATGGAAGATAATACAGAAGTCCATAAAAATAAAAACATGTTCTGTATGAAAAATATCTTAGTATGTTTGAATAGGCAGTACTAGTGGATTTAAAACTTTCTTTCCTCCTTCTTCCACTCAATCACTATCCAATATATTCTTTTTCCTATCTGCCAAAGTAGATTTCTAGGGAATACAGAGGGGCTATAAAAAAGAGTGGGGAATTCTGATTCTGTTGGAAGAAGCAAAATCCAGGAGGAACATGGGCAACAATGTGAACATAGGAGAACAGTTTGTAAGGTCTATTATTGAAACAAGTTTGAAAACATATTTTTTCAAAGGAGATTTGGGTTTTTCTCTCTCCTATCAGATGCTGACACAGCACAATTAGTGCACATTTATTTGGGGGGGGGGGGGGAGCAACACTTGAAATCTGGTGGTTATTTTTCCTGCTACACTTATTTGATAAAATTCTAATCTCTTCAATAGTCTCTAATTGAGAGATATGAAGAATATTGTTGCTGTTGTGTGTGTGTGTGAGAGAGAGAGGGGGGGGGGTGGTTGTTTAATCCTGTCCTCCTCCCAGCACCTTAGGCAGCTTGAAGAAATTAAGCAACATAGGGCTAAAAATCTTAAAGCATAGATTGAAAAACTATTACATTATATATGCATGTATAAGTCTTGACAATTTAGTCAAAAGAATTTGACTAGAAAATCCAGGGTGAACTTATCAATGTAACTATTCTGCGTTAATTCTTATCCAAAGAGAAATAATCCCTTCTCTCAGTGAAGTGGCAAAATGCAAGAGGTTACTCCATCCCAGAACCAACCCCATCTTCTCCATCCACCATGATGATACTTCAGTTCTTTTTTAATGCATGGGTGGAAAAATACCAGTGGTGGTGGCCATGGGCACCGCATCGGTCCACAAAGAGGCACTGGAGTTTTCCCCTTCCTGCTGAACAACTCTCAACTAATCCACAGATCATATCAAAATCCATGATTTCATTCTCATAACTTGTCCTCAACTTTTACATGAAGTCAACTTATACATGACTATATACTGTACACAGGCAGTGGTATTCAAAGTTCAAGGTTAAAACAGTTTAAAACACATTTAAGACATAGTAAAAAAAAAAAGTCCCATTAAAAGACCCTTTAACCACAAGAGTTAACAGCCAAAGCTCTACCTACCTAAAAGGACCTTTTCCAGTAGCAGGAGAAAGAGGGAGGGAGAACCAAGTCTCCTGTGGTAGGAAATTCAACCCCTGGCAGAAGGCACATAGAATTTTTATCAGAAAAAAATGATAAACAGTTATTGGGGCACATTCTGTAACAGCTTATAATAATGGTAATTGGATTCTCACATTTCACATGGACTATGGAAGTATAAAAAGTTCATACATTTCTTTTTTCAAAAGCTGTCACACCTTACCAAACTGAAGACATAAACCAGACAGAGCAGCTGTCTGCTCTGTCACATTTTCTAAGTCTAAAATACTGAAGTGTGTAGATATGAAAAACATTAAATTTTGATAATTCATTTGCATATATTTCTGAATACCACAAGCATTTCCCAATCTAAAATGATAAGAAAAGATCACAACATTGAGATGCTACTTTTCACAACAGCTCAATGATTCTGAGGGCCCATCCAGACAGTACCTTTATCCCAGGAGCTTCTGAACCAAACAGGGGCCAGCTGCCATTCCCTGTAAACATGAAAGCAATCCATACAAACGGCAAAAAATAATATGCAGGATCTCCAGGTGCGAGAATATTGCTGTTTTGAGCTGAATATGTGGATCTTTGCATGTCTGTATGTCCCTGCAATCAAAAATCCCTGGATTTTTTATCTGGGTTTGTTCTCAGGTTTTAGATGTTTGTTCCTAATTGGTTGGTTCCTTAAAAAAAAGTGACTCTTGAGTAAAAGGCAAAAAACTTTATTTGTGTGGCAGATACAGGGTGCAGCAGCGTAACTTCCTTTTTTCTGCACCCTATACATCATGAAACATCTGGAAAGCATAGTTTCTCTGGCCAGGACAAAAAATGGAACTTCTACAGTGATTTGCTGCAATGATTCTCCGCATATCCGCATATTGAGGGTTTTTTAAAAAAAAAAATGACGAAGTTTCCAGTGGAAGTCTTGCAGCAGCCATCTTGGGAGCCTCTAAATTTTGCAACGAAGCATCAAGTCTGAGGCAGAAATTCCAGGACCAATACCTGTTTGTGGACCTCTTCTGAAGTCCTAGCTTAGGGGGCATAGAGCTGTAATAAGATGATGACTAGTCAATAGCAAGGCTGGCCCTGAAATTGGTAAATAGCAAGACTGGCCCTTAAATTCAGTATATGAACCCCACCGCTTTTACAACTATTCTGTTATGACATTAGAGATGATATTATTCAATTTTTGAGTGGAAGGTTTAAGTAAGTTTAGCAATGTTCTTCCCAGCTCAATCAAGTCTTTGATAAATCACAGCTGAACATTCAAACCTTAATTCAGGTTTCTCTTTTTCAGGGTTTCTAGATACACAAGGAACACTACTTTTCAACATATTTGAAATCATTTTGAATATTTTTCTCCATCCTTAGGCTAATTACTTACATAGCCAGTACTAGAAGATAACATAGGAGATACTGGAACAGAGTAAGCGAAATTGATGACATGAGCTATGTTCTTCTGATTGTTCTTACCCCTTGTTCGGTACAAGAAAGAGATATATAAACAGGTAGAGCCTTTGCTGCCAACAGCATCTGGTCAGCAAAAGACCAAGAACATTCATTCAGCACACCAGAGAATCCCAGGAACATTTAATCAGTTGTTACAGAGTGGTGAAACCTTTTCTTTTATTCATCATTTTCTGTGCAAAGAATATTTATATATCAAGAAAACTTATATTTTAAAAGCACTGTACATCACAAGATGTGAAATAACTACTTAAACTAGAAAGCTTAACATATATAGTGTATGGGCATAAACATTTTTTGTCATTTTTCTTATCATTATTACTATGTGTCATGAAAATAAATAAAAGAGTTAGCCTGAAATCAAGACCATTAATGTAGTTTTGTTTCTGTTGTCCCTTTGTGTATTTGTTTCTTTTGTTGTTTGAGTGACATTTATTTGTTAGGTTGAAGGGCAGAGAAGAAACTTGAGCATTGACCTGAAGAAATGTAGGGTGTCGTCAAAAGCATAAGGAACATAAAAGAACCTTCCTGACATGGAAGGAATCAGAATAGATAATGGATTTTTGAAGGAGAATGTGTCATAGAATCCAGTGACATGTTGAACAAAAGGAGGAAGGGAAATGAAAGACAGGAGACTGAATTTATTGTTATTGGTGTTCACATTTTTAGTTTCCAACAAAAGAAAGGTCATTCTTCAGGATTCCCATCTATCTACCAAATCTTTTATCTCTTTTTCTATTTCCTATAATTGAGAGAGAAAAATAGATCTTTTCATGTTATAGAAGTTGCAAATGACCAAAATATGGATGGGAAATACATACAGAGGGAATTTCCCAAAAGGGGTCAGTTTGCAACAGGTGACCAATCTTAAAAGTATTTGAGGAGCTTTGAAGAAACTATGTGCATAAAGTGAAAATATAAATATATATGCCCATGCATTTTGATTCAGATTGATGTATAAAGTATTAAGTATGGAAATGTTTGGCTAGGGCCAAAGAAGATATACTAAGTTTAATGTTTAAACTGATATTGTTATAAAGAACGACACTACACAACTTCCTTGTTGGAATGGCAATCTCTCTCTCTCTCTCTCTCTCTCTCTCTCTCTGTACATTCCAGTGTTGATGAAGACCCATAAAGCTATATGACTCAAGATCCCCACTATTTTGTTAATAACAACAACTATAGAGTATACAGATGGCTTAATTCAGGGACTGTAGTCTTATTCAAAGATTACAGAAATGGAAAGAACTCACCACAAATGCAAAGTTAAGGCTGTGCCCTATACCCCCCCCCCCCGACATTGTGTCGCTCCAGAGCGCCATCTCTACAGGTATCCAGCTTTAAAGTGATGTCTTGCAGTGAGAAAACCTTCACGTGCACTGTTATTTCTGTGGAGGCTTTCATATGATTCATAAGGTTAACCTTTGTGACTCATCTGAATTAATGTATAGCAACAACATGGAATGACTTTAAGAATGGATTCACCATATAAAGATAAAATGCTTTTAACCAGATAAAGAGGTTTGAGTTCAATTCCATTGATCATTGGTTATAGCTTCCTCCCAGCTCCATATTCTATGCCATCAGTAGTATACAAGAGTCAACAAGAAATGAACAAGATCTAACTTTGATGACATTATGTGGTGCTATGAACAAATGAAAGTACAATTGGGTAACCAACTCTTGAATACATGGAAAATAGTGTGGCTTGCACAGTCAACATTTTGAGCCCTGAATAGGGGTTAGTAATGTCAAAACTGTGGATTATCAATAAACTGAATATTTTATACTCCTTCATTGTTAGATCATGAATTTTTCTTCCCATTAGAGTAAACCCATGGAATCTATGCAAGTTCCCATTGGTTAAAGTCTTTTAAACCACTGCACCATGTGAACCATTGTGCATTGTGAACTGTACTAAGTCTTCACCTTGCCTCTATTCTCTCCTGACTATTGTTGTTTTTAAACAGGAAGAGCTGAAAAAAGAAACCAATCCTTGCAAAATTTTCATTAAAGTCTGTCTCAAGGAGACTTCTGTTAGCATAAGAGATTAGCATTAATCTTCCCAGAAAACCAGAGTCCCCAATTCTGTCAAGTGAAAGAACAAAAAGTGGCTATTTATGTATTTCACTTAAATGATATCAGGGGATCCAGATTTCTGCAGAAGTCCCTGGATTTCAATAAACCATATTTCCAATATAAAATTTCACCAGTTCGTGAGGTGGTATATGGTAAAAAGAAGGAATATTTAATGATGGCAGTTTAGAAGAGTCACAGCAACAAGCAATAGCCGGTCTAAGTCCCTCTATGGAGGTAGAGAAGATTGGGATATAAAAATTTTAAATAAACAAATAAATAAATATTGCTTTCAATGAAACAAAATATAATCCCAAAAATCTGACATGGCATAATACCAAATATTTTTGTTAAAATCTACTTCTAATTGAAGATGAAACTAAGGCAAGCCTGAAAATATCAACTGAGCAAAATTGTCAATCTGTTTTTGATAAACTCTTTGCTTAATAGACAAATGACAGGCTCCTGTTGTACTACCATTTTAAAAACCCACAAAGGTAAAGGATTTTTGTTTTGACTGCATTAGCCAAACTGTAATTTTATACTTGTGTCACATGGGAAAAGGATTGCATATAATCCCACTTCAGAAGGAAATTCTATCAAACTATCTGTACATTTTGACAGATAGCTTGATAGCATTTCCCTCTGAAGTGGAGAAGAGGAAAAGAATTGTCCTATGGGGAAGTGACTTGAACAGAACCATTTAAGAAATGTTTTTCATTCCCCGGCTCATAGAAGCAACTTAACCTGGCACCATTAGATTTTAAATGGTTTTGCCCTGTTTACTGACAATTGGCAATTTTGGGACATATTATGTACTTTGTATTGAGCTACTTTCAAAGAGTTTTGTGAAACCTCAGCTGATTTTAAAAGCTGCAGTCAAATTGTTAACTGCGATTGACTACAAGAAGTTCATAACTCCCTCCTTACAGCAGCTCTAGTAGCTGCTGGTCAGTTTCCTAGGACAATTCAAAATTCTGGTTATGCTCTACAAAGACTATACAGCACAGCACTCAGTTATCGGGAAAAAAAATCTCCATATATTATCGTGCACATGTGTTGATATCTGCTGGGGAGATCTTCCAGGAAGATAATATACATATGGTGGAAATATGGAGGCGTGTTTTCTTGGTGGCAGGTTTTGGACTCTTGAACTCCATTCCTAGAGAGGCCAGGCTGTTTCCTCCTTGTTTTGCTTAAGCAGGCAGCTAAAAACAATTTTAGCAGATCTTTGAAGGCTGCTTGCTCAAAGGAAAGGGACACGTCATGTGCTATGTGGTTTTCATTTATTTTTATCCGTATGGTTCACTTCCCTAGATTGTCACCTATTGTAGATCAGCCAGAAGCTGATGGGTTAACTGATTATTTAGAGAGGACTGTGGGCTTTCCTGTGGCACAAAGTGATGAGCCCTCAAGTCTGGGAAATTCAGTTCTGGGAAATGATGGTTCTGTCTGTGAAAAAACTGGCTCAGAAAGTGCAGGTATCAAGGTCAGTCAGAGGAGCCAGAAGTAACAACAGCAGATAAGAAATTGAGTAAAGAGCTGGGTGATAGGGAGGGGTTCCCAGGAGAAACCACCTGTAGCTGCAGAGACCAACAAAAGTCTTTGCTTACAAATTCACAGGAGACATAATGCTTTCATGGGTGTCTATTAAACAACAAGTGGTTTACCTGAAGGGCAGTTCAAGCAACGCTGAGTTAGAGTGAGAAGCTAAGCCTGAGTTCTCTTCTTCCTGGTTTAAGTCAAGCCTTGGTTTTAGATTTTAATATCCTGGAAGTTTTCTATGTTCCTGTTCATGTATTCCTTTTCAAGTTTTTACTAGTGATATCTTCTTGCTTGTGGGCTAATGCTGTACCTGTGATTTCTGGCTGTTCCTGGATTTTATCAATTAGGCACAGATATCTATATTGCAACATAACAATAGAAATTGACAATTCAAAAACAGTTTTTAGTCTTTTTTTACAGCCCCTTAGGAGCTTATGAGACCTTTGGATTATTGTTTGGTTAGGGTTTTACAATAAACTGTTTCCTTATATATCCTGGACTCTTGTGTGGTGTGGTGGTCATGGGTGTTTCTAGGCCTAGAGTACAACGCTCTTATCTTTTCCATTGTTTGTCACTGTAGCAGTAGCCATGAAGCTCCGGAGAGCTTCAGTCCATTGCCATATCCCTTTGTTGATGTCAGCTAAAGCAGCCTCATGACCTGGAGGAAAGAAAGGACAAGCAGGAAGGTGACACCTTTCTCTCCTCCTTTAAAAATAGCTACCGGCTCCCACTTAGCCCACTTTCAAAGGAAAACATTAAAAGAAATATATTCCAACAACAAGTAAACATGGGTCAATTTGGGATGCATAACATAATAAGAATGGAACAGAATAAAATTGCATATATGGCATGATGTGCCCTGTTCATGCTCAAACACAGATAGTCAGTATCCAAGTACAGAGAAAGCCTAGATCCACAATCCAATGCCAATAGTCAGTATGCACATTCTGAGGTCAAACAGACCAGTAAGAAACAGTATAACTAACTGTGAGACAGAATTCAAAGTACTTAAGTCTAGTTCCAGTCCAGGAATCATAAAGCCAATCACAGAACAAGGTCACAATAACACCATCCAGCAAGATGTTGCCTCCAGTAACAAGACTGCAAGAGTCAAGAGTCTTTTATGCTAAGGCCACAGTTCATATTGCTTTTGGGCAGCCTGTTTCTCAGCTAACCTGTCAGACCTATGCAATTAAGCCTCCTCTCTGCAAAATTGCACATGAAGTGCTGGCTTCTACTTGCTCCTCCTGCTGGGACATGGTGGCTACTGATAAGGGTTCTTCTGCAGCTACTACACTCTGCTTTGCAAGCTGCTGAAAGTTGTTGGTCTGCAGCTCTAACCATTCAGCCTCGCTGTCAAAGCTGACCAGGGCAATATACAAAATAAAGATATTAACATTATGACATAAACAATACAAAATATACATACTGAATAACTCAAATAAATAAAAGGGAAGAAATTGTATATCCTTCACACCAAATGTGTTTTGGTCATAAGGTTTTCTTCAGAGGTCAGATAGTATCCCAATAATATTTAGCATAAAAACACGAAAAAGAGAGGTGTGAGAGAGATAATCAATCTACTAAGAATGACTTTGTAATATATTAGTATAGTAAAGGTAAAGGTAAAGGTTTTCCCCAACATTAAGCCCAGTCATGTCCGACTCTGGGGTGTGGTGCCCATCTCCATTTCTAAGCCGAATAGCCAGCGTTGTCCGTAGACATCTACAAGGTCATGTGGCCGGCATGACTGCATTGAGCACTGTTACCTTCCTGTCGGAGCAGTACCTATTGATCTACTCACATTTTCATGTTTTCAAACTGCTAGGTTGGCAGAAGCTGGGGCTAACAGTAGGAGCTCATGCCACTCCCCGGATTCGAACCTGCGACCTTGCGATCAACAAGCTCGGCAGCTCAGCGCTTTAACCCACTGTGACACCGGGGGCTTGTTGTTATATATTAGTACAACCACCAATTATGACTCAGATTGTGAATATCCAGCATCAGTTTCAAAGCACCAATTTTTTTTAATTTTTTTTTATCGTGTCAGGAGTGAGTTGAGAAACTGCAAGTCACTTCTGGTATGAGAGAATTGGCCATCTGCAAGGATGTTGCCCAGGGGACACCCGGATGATTTGATGTTTTTATCATCCTTGTGGGAGGCTTCTCTCATGTCCCCGCATGAGGAGCTGGAGCTGATAGAGGGAGCTCATCCGCCTCTCCCCGGATTTGAACCTGCAACCTGTCGGTCTTCAGTCCTGCTGACACAGAGGTTTAATCCACTGCGCCACCGGGGACTCCACTGAAACACGTATACTTATAGTCATTCTCCATTAGATCTTGGAAAGTTATTTAGCAATCAGTATCCATGAATGTTACATTTTGTAAAGGAATTCATCAGCCTGTTTAAAAAGTAACTCATTCTGTGTGTTGCTTTTTACATTTTCACTACATTAGACAGGTGAACAATTTAGCATCAAAAACTTTAAAAACTTATTATATCAAATGTGTCATGAAATGCTTCAAAATACTATTCTAAAGTAATGCTAAAACAACTTTTGAAGCACTATTTGTTATTCTAATAAAATGGCATTACTCCCATTCTTTCTGTTATTTTTATAATGCAACTTTTAAGTTCTCCACTCATTGCAGCATGAGCATCCCACAGCAACAAAGCAGAACAGTACTCAAAGCCAGGATCAAACTTAAAAATTAAATTTTAATAACAATAATTTCAGACACCAAATATCATGACAACTTCAGTTTAAGGATGGAAACAGTCTTGAATACTAAAACAGTGTATGTATGTATATGATGGAAATATATTTCATTCCATTTTATTACATTAGCCAATGCTAATTCATCAGTTAATTTGTTGTATGTCTTGATCCAAATCATGAGATAAAAACAGCCTTCCAGAGACTGTGTCTGTGGGACTGACACAAAACAGATGATATTTTTCTTTGAAGTGTACTGTGTTACTTACCCCAAACCAGTTAATCTGCATCCAGTTCAAAGCAGAAATGCTCCAGATTTGCCCTGGAGGTGCCATATGCACTGTTGTGTACCCAAAGTGACAGTGGGTTACATTCCAGATGGTTCAGCTAGACCAGGGGTCCACAAACTTTTTAAGCAGAGGGCCAGGTCACAGTCCCTCAAACTGTTGGAGGGCCGGATTATAATTTGAAAAATAAAACATGAATTCCTGTGCATGCTGCACGTATCTTATTTGTAGTGTAAAAAACACTTAAAACAATGCAATAATTAAAATGAGGAACAATTTTAACAAATATAAACTTATTAGTATTTCAATGGGAAATGTGGGCCTGCTTTTGGCTGGTGAGATAGGATTGTTGTTGTTGTTATGTGCTTTCAAGTCGTTACAGACTTAAGTTGACCCTGAGCGAGGGCCAAGTAAATGACCTTGGAGGGCCGCATCTGGCCCCCGGGCCTTAGTTTGAGGACCCCTGAGCTAGACTAAGGCAGCATTGGCCCTGCTGGACCATCATTTTATCCTTGGTGTCATTATTGTTGCTCCCAGGCAACCACAGGGCTACATGTGGGATCCTGTACCTCGTGTGCCTGTCCAATAGTGACATCAGCAGAGATACCTGCATGACCAGGAAGAAGAAAGTAACTAATCTATCCACCTTTTTCATAATAATGGGGATGGTGGTGGTGCCCCATGGAGACTGCAACTGGTTCAAATTGTACCTGATCCTGCTTTCCTCGCTGCCACAAAGCCCCTGGGTTCAGGCAAACTCTGGAGCACCCCCTGATTTTTCTTAATGTGGGGTAAAGCTAAATTAATCCATTTTATAAAAAATACAGTTTACCACATCATACCTACCAGAAATAGAGAAACTTGGGAACAGCCAGGATTGAGCTCATGGTGAATACAAGTTATATTATCTCTAAAGATGAGCTCTTAGAAACGTTTTACCACAAACATGAATGTTTTAGGTGCTACTGGGTTCAAGGTTCATGAGATGAAATTTATGTTTATATTCTTAAATGCTAGCATGAAGCAGATATGTTAAGACATTAAGCAGGTCATTGTTGAGCTCTTTTCAAGCATTCAGGCTGTTTGCATCAAATAGTTCAAAAAACATAGGCAGAGTTGAGAAGTGTCATCAAAAGAAAGAATTCGCCATCTCATTTGTGAATGTTCAGGAAGACGTTCCCAAACATTTGAAAATCCCAATGAGTAGGGAAAGCATTGAAGGTACAAATATAATGTAAAATGCAAGGTCTAAACATCAAATGTCTGAAAGGTTAGCACATGACTTTCTGCTTTATCTATGTGCTAAAAGCATCTCCTGTGCTGTATGAAATACAATTTTTTAACAAGGCTCTGATCCCATGAACACCTAGATGAAGATAAATCTCATTGAACTTTATGGAATTTACTTCTGATTTTGCTATAGGGGATTTATAGAAATACTGAAACTCAAATCCAACTAGGTTAATTTCAAAGACAGGGACCCCTCCAACACTGTCATATAAAATCCAAATTATCTGATTTGAGCTGGAGTATATGGCAATGTAGACTCATATAATCCAGTTCAAAGCAGATAATATGAATGACAGTGTAGAAGTAGTAATAGTTGTGTTAGCGTTGATCAATATGCAAGGGAACTTGTAGCACCATTGAGATGGAGGCCCCTTCTGCACTGCCTTATAATCCAGATTATGAAAGCAGATAATCCACATTATCATCTTTGAACTGGATTATATAAATCTATACTGCCATATAATCCGGTTCAAATCGGATAATCCAGATTATATGGCAGGGTAGAAGTGGCCATTGCTGTGTTAGTCTGGATCTGTATGCAAGGGATCTTGTGGCACCATTGAGATGGAGGCCCCTTCTACACTGCCATATATTCCAGATTATCAAAGCAGATAATCCAGATTATCAAAGCAGATAATCCAGATTATCAAAGCAGATAATCCAGATTATCTGATTTAACTCGATTATATGAATCTATACTGCCATATAATCTAGTTCAAAGGAAATAATCTGGATTTTATATGGCAGTGTAGAAGGGGCCTAAACAGCTTTATAAAATCCAGATAATCTGCTTTGAATGTATGATATAGCAGTGTAGACTCAGATAATCCAATTCAAAGCAGACAATGTGGATTATCTACTTTGATAATCTGGATTATATGGCAGTGTAGAAGGGGTCTAAACCAGTGCTGATAGCCAAGGAGATCAACATTGAATCAACTGATGAATGGTAAATCAATGATTATATATAAAAAAGATTGAATTGACACATCTGTATTAATTGAGATAGAAACTGGATACATGCCAAATAATCCTTCAGACACAATACTGAAACAAATCCTAAATTACTCTTTGGAAGTCTCTTCTAAACACCCTATTTGAAATTATTGAGAGCAGTCTAAAAGTAGGTGATTTGTTTTGTATACTGCCTACTTAGTGGATGGATTAGTCCCTGTTTCACATTATGCAATCACATTGGACAGCACTAGTACTGCCAATAACAGACCAAATTGGTGCCAAGATTTCTCACATAATAGTATATCCACAGAGAGAGAGAGAGATTTTAAAGCCCTACATTCAGAATGACAGAGTTATTTTTTTTCTTTTGGAAACATTGGAATGTTTGAATTAGCCATGGGCAAATAATTTCCAATCCAATGAGCACTTAGCTCTGAAGACAACATGGCAACTGTAAGGGGGTTCACTGGACATCTCAGGGTCCCTCCACACAGCCCTATATGCCAGAATAACAAGGCAGAAAATCCCACATTATCTGAGTGTGAACACAGTTCAAAGCAGATATTGTGGGATTTTCTGACTTGATTTTCTGGGATATAGGGCTGTGTGGAAGGGCCCTCAGCGAATAAGAATCAAAAAAGGAAGTTTCTAATCCCTTTTTCCCTATTCATATTTTACTGAGTATGGAAACTTCCCCCAAATCTAAAATTGTGAAGGTAAAGCATTACATAAACCTGTGGCCCAGGTAGGAAAAAAAAACTTTAAATATTCTAAATGTCATTATTTTGCCATTTGCTTTGAATAACTGATTCAGATCTGAAAGACTGGATTTCAGTGACTCTTACCCCAGCATTGTTCTACTTGTTAAAGTACTGAGGTGAAACTATTATAGGGTAAGCACATATGTTATCCAACCCAATATGTTTCACTTCTCAGGGCAATTGGCACAGGACACTCAGATTGTTATTTGTGATTCACAGCTGGAAAAGCAATGGATTTATTTGTAATATATCCACGACTTTCACCACAGGCCTTTCGAGCAAAGCTGAAGCATCTGTGAATCAAACTGTTCCCCAGCTGTTCATTCACTACCTGCAGATTCTTCCAGCATAATGTTCCTATTAATACCGATGGCTACACTGCACCCCTGTTGAGCTTGTACCACATTCTTCCTGTCCCATTACAGTTAAACGTATTAATTCAAAACTAGAACAAAAGTGTTGATTCTTCCAGTCATATGTTCTTGCCAGCTTTTGATGGCGTTTTGGTGGCAGCTCTCCATATTTCAGTTAAAGTCCTTTTCTGCCGTATATGTATTTTCCTCTTACAAAGCACAACCAGCCTTCCAGGCAGAAATACCCATGGAGATTTTCAACACAAAGCATAGGGTAAAATCCATTGTAAAGAAGAGGAAGAAAAGATTCCAGCGCTATAAAGAATTAATATAAGTGCCAGACTAATGTTTTTAGTGCTTATCTTCAAAAGCACCATTGCTTCAGGAATCCTCAACATATAGCCTTATTAATAAAACTGTAAAAATGTTATTTTTTTGTTACATGGGAACACGTATTTTGAAATTTTAATTAAAAGCTCTTAGTGATACTAATTTGAACCATAGCAGTAATACATTTCCCAGACAGTACACTGCATTTATAAATCATTTGATGAAAAAAAACATTTGAGAGTTTTTGCTCAGAGTGATGAAAAGGGAGAAAGGAAAAATATATAGAACATTACTTGGATACAATGGCAACATGCTGTGCAGTAACCCTTTCTAACATCTCCCTGAAGCAAATTCTTCCACCATTACATTGCGAACTGTTACGTTCAACACAGCCATTTGGCATTTAGACTGAGTAGGTGTTAAACAAGAACGTGACTGGTTAGATGGTGTCATTTCTTTTTCAGCAATGTGCTTTTAAGATGCTTTTATATTTTAATTGAATTTTTGTCGCGTCTTTAGACGCTGTTTTAGGTGGAAAAGCAGAATTGCCATTTAATTATAAATTCTACAAATTAACCAAATAAAAATCAGGGTATTTTGATCCCTCAACTCTAAAGGACACAATATCTAGAACGTCCTTTAGGGCTTGGCCAAATTACTTATTTAATCATTCTGCAAATAATTGGACTAGATCCAAAGCAATGCTGAGTATTTTTGTGGGTGGAAATGAGAAAAGCTATTCCTTGAGGAAGCCACCAGAGAGAGCCTTCCACATTTGCTGGTGTTCCCAGTGGAGGACTCCTGTAAAAATTTAAAAAACCCACAAAAATGTATTTTTGATGTTACACAACCTTTCTCTAAGAACATCTAGGTCCTCTAGCACAACTGTATGGTCAGCTTCCACTGAAAAATGATTATATAGTCCCACTGTAGAACATAGAGATTCAGAGAGTGAATTTTCATTAAATCCATGAATAATCAAATCCACAGATGTAAATGCCTTGAATGTGGAAGGCCAGTTGTATATCCAGAGCCCTGCTGAGCTCAGGCTGGTAATAAAGACAAAGGAAATAGCATATACTAAGTGCAGTGAATGCCATGTCCCTGATGGGAAAATAACCTAAGGTCTACAAAGATTATCCCTCTGGGTATATAAACAAACTGTCCACTCAATGCTAAAAGTAGGTGGTACTTAAAAGAAGGCAGAAACTTTGCTCTGGGTTAAGCAGATAGTTACTTGTCAGAACGAGTATCTGCAAAGACGGAGATCTTGAGAGGAAGGACACCTCAACCATTTTCTCTGTTGTTAGATCACATAATATTTTCTACCCGTCTCAACAAAATATATTTTTCATTTGTGAGATAATTTCTCATGCAAATTGTGCAACTGTGCAAATCTATTATAGGCCCTGCCTTGTTGCATGGACATTCAATGGACTGTTTGAAGCTTTTTTGAAAGCAATCCTCCGAATAAGGCTTGCCAAGAAAACTGTACAGTCAGATTGCCATCAGCCAGAGTCAACATGAAGGCACATGGAAACAACAATTAGAATGACAACAACTATAATCCAACTCATTATTAAAGAAGTAAGGAAATAATTACACAGAAATGTTACAATTAGTTGCTGCTGATTATTTTGACTAGTTATGGGATTACAGTTACCAGGTGTCCCCCCCCCAATTTATATGAATCTTGATTTATATGTGGTTTCTTTTTATCAGACATACTTTTTACTTCAAATATTTATTTTATATTATGCAAACATTCACATAAGCTATCTTCTTTCAGCTTTGCTCTTATGAAACTGTTTTCCCACATGTAATTGGACTTTCTTGTATTTGTTAAAACTTCATTAAAACGTGTAACCTCAAACTAATTCTAGCTTTAAAAAAGAACACCTTTAAATTTTATTTATTATAAGCGCGAGAAGCAATAATTCATATGTTATCATAGATTTTTTCTTTCTACTTTTCATATTCCCATTCCTTTCTTGCATTGCTTCTGCTCTTCTTTGAAGTACAGTATGGAATGCAGATCAAAAATTAACATTCTTCCTCACTTGAAATCAGAAGCAAGTAACCAACTTCATTTTTCCCTTTGGGTGTGTTGATCAGTTTTCCCACTCTTCAAAATCATTTCTTTTCACAGTATAACATCAGCTAAGGCATTTAATGTGGTGGATAATGAAAGCCTAGCAGTCATGGAGAAAAGTTTCCTTGTCCTTAGACTTTTAAAAGAAATAGCCTCTTGTGGCTAGATGCTCAGGAACTGCACCTAAAATATTTTCCTTGTTAATAAGTTAAACCATTGTACAACATAAATGATTACTGTTTTATGTGAATTTAGCCACAAACAACCATGAACCAACTGCAATTTTCAATTTGTAGCTTGAAAACTATACATTTAATTTATGAAAGTTGGGGAAATCCTATATTTCATGTGCACACATTTGAAAAATAAAATATTCAAGGACCACTGTGTGCATTTCAAAAATGCTCACAAACCTAACTTTGTTAAGGTTGTTGTTGTTGTTGTTGTTCATTCTTTCAGTTGCTTCTGACTATTTGTGACCCCTTGGACCATCCCACACCAGAGCTCCCTGTCGGCCATCACCTCCCCCAGCTTGTTAAGGTACTCATTTGAAAAACTAACTCAACATATATATGGAGATTTTTTTTTAGACCATTAAAAAATCTTAACAAAAAGGACCTAAATGTGTAAAAAGTGAAAAGTCCATGGAAATATGTGTCCATCCCTGTTCTGATATCATAGGAACCTTTGTTTTCCTCTACAGTTCCAACAGCTCATTTTGGAAAAAAAATGCACACAATACATTGTAATGACAAGGCAGTGGTGGACTCCTGTCACCTCAGCCAGACTTCCTTCAGCACTACTAGATTTTTTTCCAGTAATGTACCCTACTTTGATTGTCCCACGGCTACTTGTTCTTATTCAATAGGTGGTGAATGCCATGTCCTGAAACTTATTTAATGAATATTAATAATTCCTACTACCCCAAAACACCTTGTCTGTGATGTTCTGACTGCCATTGGTTTAGTTCCAGTAATTGTCTGCCTGCCTTTTAGTATACATTATACTGAAAGCTCTTTACAAGTATGCATGACAAAACTGCAAACTAAACTATGAATATATTAACACTGTTATCCATAGCATTTCTCCAAATAGGAAACTGCTGAAAACAAGTTCAGAATTGAAACAGATTGAGTGTCACTTATTCAAAATGCTTGGTACCAGAAGTGTTCTATATTTCAGATTTCTTCATATTTTGCAATAATTGTATACACACTATGAGATATATTGGAGAGGGGATTCAAGTCTAAACCTGAAAGTTATTGATATTTCATTAATACCTTATACACATAAGTAATTGCATACACAAGCATTTAAAAATAATTTTGCACATGAAACAAAAGTGTGTACATTGAATCATAAGAAAGCAAAAGTGTCACTATCTCAGCCATCCATATGGATGACTTTGTATTTTGAGTGTTTTAAGATTTCAGAACTCCAGATAAAAGATGCTGAACCTGATTAAGATTTTAACAGTTCTCGGTATACAAAACACACAAAAACAATTCATTCATAATTGATTACCATGGGACTGCAATGAAAAAGATTCTTTTAATGTATTTAGGCATGCTGAATTTTAAAAAAGCACAATAAAAAGTCATGTAATACAGTTTGTTCACAAATTTCATTACTACTTCCAATCATAATTTCATTCCATCATGTATTAAAGGTAAAGGTTTTCCCTGACATTAAGTCTAGTTGTGTCTGGGGGTTGGTGCTCATCTCCATTTCTAAGCCAAAGAACCAGTGTTGTCCATAGACACTCCAAGGTCATGTGGCCAGCATGACTGCATAGATTGCTGTTACCTTCCCACCAAAGTGGTACCTATTGATTTACTCACACTTGCATGTTTTCGAAGTGCTAGGTTGGAAGAAGCTGGGGCTAACAGTGAGAGGTTTACCCCGCTCCCCAGATTTGAACCACCAACTTTTTGGTCAGCAAGTTTGGCAGCTCATCTGTTTAACCCCCTGCACCACTAGGGGGCCCTCCCATCACATATTATAACATTACAATTGCAAAGTAAATTATGAAAAACTAGACAATAGAGCTAATTTGATGTCATTTTTGGATTAAGAATGCACATTCTTATAAAGCTAGCACACAGTTTTAAACAAATGTTTATGACCCTCAGTTTGCAGGATAATGTTACAAAACTCTAAAACTTTTCACCATAGAAGAAGCAGGAACAGACTGTGTCCATTAAGGCTGTGGTTCTTAAACTGTAGTCCTCAGTTTAAGATCTGGGCTGAAATCCTGTTTACCATGAGATTTGCAACTGTTTTCTATGGTTTCAGTCATTTCCTGTCCCATGCATGGTCCTCTTTGTGTGCATTTTGTCTGAAACCATATGAAAACAGTCTGCAAAGTCTATTTTTTAAAATGAGAGAAGTGACATCTTTAACAGTCTTTTTTCCCCTAATCAAGCATGCATAATACCGTATTTTAAATGTGATACTTCCATGTTTTTCCCAACTGCATCTTCTCAGCTGTTCCTCTGACATGTTTCATGTGGGCATGTTTTGCTGATTCAATGTACCAAACTATTGATTGAGTACAATTCTTTTAAAAATCCTGATCCATCCTGGTAGTGTGGGTGTCTTTTTGCTAAAATAACTACTTATTTGGGGGGGAAAATCCCAAACTTCGTGTTATTTCCCTCACCTAATAACCCTGCTCTTCCAAGTCTTATTTTAATATAAAGCAGAAGCATAAAAAGAAGAAGACAGGATTTTACCCCACAATAAAAGCCATTGATCGTCTTCCTTTGTTCTACTTGTTTCTAGAACAAATCAACTGGAGAACTTTGAACATTTCAGCCCAGATCTTCCAGGTCACAAACACTGTCCATCAAGATATTATTCATTCTTTCTTATTTGATTTCCAAACTATAATGCTGCGATCAGGGTCCCTTGGTACTTGCAAAATCCTGCAAGAACACCTGAGGGGAGTGATGGATTGGGAGAGCAAACCAGTCTGCTGTGTGCACTATTTCTAAAAAGTACAGTGAGGATGGTGGGCTCCTGCGTACATCCCGCATGCAATCAGCTGTCATAAACTAAGGTTTGCATACTTTTTCCCATATTAAGTGTGATTCCAGATGTTTTGAATTTCAGCTACCAGAATTCCACACCATGGCTTATTCTGATAGATAATTCATGGGAATGCAGACCAAAACATCTGGAGGACCAAAAAACACAGATTTTCATGGAAGGCAGAATCAATCCTCTGTTTCTGGTGTTGAGAGAACAAAGTGTATCATGCACTATCCTAAGTGCTAGTATGATGGTTATTTTTATTATAAATATAATCAGTATACCAGTATTATCACCTAATAGAAATATAATGCAACTTTCAATTTAATCATCACTTCAGACTTAAAAAAATTATTACTCTCCCTTGTCTTTCTTCACATTCTTCTCTCGTATTTCTTCATCTAACTTCTTCATCTTCAATGTATTGCTTTGTAAGTGTTCAGAAATGAGACATTCACACATGCACAATGCAAAAATACAGGCATTTATGCACTCTAGGTTGCTTCTGTTCTCTCTCTATGTATCTCTTTGTAGGGCACACATTTTAGCAGCAGAGCAATGTTTCCAATGTGAGAATGATCATTCAGGACAATTTACCTGGCATGTTTCTCCATTTTCATTCTCTAATTACCTTAAAAATTTTGAGCACTCCAAGAACAGAACATCTTGAACAACAAAACATGTTGAAATATTCATGCACTTCGTAATGCTCATAAACAAAGTTGTTTGGAGGCCCCTTTATTCATTTTTAATTTTTTTCAGTCAATTTCTTATTACTTTCAAATCCCTGCAGGGGCCTGTGTTAATTAGTCATGTGTAAAATATTAATTAAAATAGCACCTTAATATCTATTTTTTTGCTTTTATTGCACATTTACATTTCTAATCTTATGACTGAAATAAATGCCACTGGGAAGAAAAACTATATTAATTTTGATAAATTCCTTGAAAAAAAATGAAACTAAAAATAAGACAACTAGAAGATTAGATGCTTCATAGGCAGTGACTTGAATTCAAGTAATTCACTCTTTTATTGTCCAGAAAATTGGGTTGGGAAGCAAGAGAGAGATAAAGATTACTGTAAATCCATTAAGAAGGACAGATCTATGATCTTTACTCCTGCTAGGTATTATTAGGAAAACCTATACAAAAGCAATTTAAAGGTCAATTGGTTGCTAAAATAGGGAAAGGATAACTGGCCTTATAAGGCAAATGTTTTTGATTAGGTCTACAAATCACAAATTAGACCTGCATTAGGCCTGTAGCTTGTGAGCCAGACAAGACACCACTACATTTGATTATTTCACCACCATTTACATTGTGTTCTTTCTACGAAGGAGATCAGCTATTACATGAACTCATAACAATCATACTAACTTCATTAGACCTGTGGTCCAAATACATGACGTACACAACTATTCATTTGTAATGTGTTTTGGGGGCTTTGAACTATTTTTTTAAAAAAGACCTAGCCTTTTTCACTAAGATTTTAGGCCAGGCTTCCATGTAACATTGCATCGTTGTGTCATTCTGGAGATTAGTTAGTGGTGAACAGAACCAGTGGCTAGGAAGTGGTTCTCTCCTGGGTTAAATTTTAGGGGTGTGTGTGTGTGTGTGTGTGTGTGTGTATGTATATATATATATATATATATATATATATATATATATACTGTATATACTCAAGTATAAGCCTAGTTTTTCAGCCCCTTTTTTAGGCTGAAAAAGTTCCCCTCAGCTTATATTCGAGTCAAGTTTATTTATTACTTTACTTTGTTATTAGTGTCATTTTGTTACATGAGTTATTTTAATATATTATTATTATTACATTTATTATTTTACTTTATTTTATTGTTACTGCATTTATAATTGTACACTGTTATTACTGTTATTACATTTTTATTATTTTATTCTATTATTATTATTATTATTATTATTATTATCCTGACACAAAAACGCAGTATGACACAGCAAATGAGGTATATATGCTAGATTTCATTATTATTATTATTATTTTACTCTCTTTATTATTATTGGAGGGATACATAAGCACATTTACACTGAAGATTAGAATAATGAATTTATCAGAGCTGGACAGTCTTATCTTAAATTACAGTTTTATGTAAATATTCAAAAACATTTAACCTACTGATGCCTGAATTAATGTAATTTTATTGATATCTATTTTTATTATGAAATGTTGCATTTCCCACCCTTGGCTTATACTCGAGTCAATAAGTTTTCCCAGTTTTTTGTGGTAAAATTAGGTGCCTCGGTTTATATTTTGGTCAGCTTATACTCGAGTATATACGGTGTGTGTGTATGCAGTTACTTCCAAAACAGTATACCAGTATTATCACAATTCCACCTAATAGAAATATGTTTATTCACATGCATAATGGGAAATAAATTCAGTGTCTGCTGTTATGTGGTGAAAAATAATGCAAAGGATTGGATCATCACCTAACAGCAAAATGAGTTCTACTAAGGGGTAAATGTATGTCGTGGTTATTGCAATCTCACCACAATGTGTATGATATGTGTGGCAGACAGGATCACTGTAAAATCAACGTGGACTAGGAAAATGTGATGTTAAACAGGTTTTTTGGTTGGTATAGACAACTAGTGTTGTGGGTCAATAATGGGTCTCTACAGTCACCTATGGACCCACCACCAAGATCCTACATTTGAAAGGCAATCATACTTGGCCACAAGTGATTGATGATGATGATGATGATGATGATGATGATGATGATAATGACAGCAAATCCTTATGCTTGCATGCTTACAAATTGTTTTAATGATACAAAATACCACTATATTGTATTTTCTTTTTGTTGAAAGGAATACTATTATCTCAGTCAGGAGCATTTTCACTCCGTGGTGAAGAAGGAAAAAAATCAAACTTCAACCAGATGAGGAAAAGAGGCTCCAACTCAGCTTCTAGTGGAAAGGTTTACAATCTATGTGAGAATGCAGTCTAGGCTGGAATTTAAGTATACTCCTGGGTTTGGCACTGATTTAGGCAGCAGGTAGTAATGTATTTGGCCAGACAAAGTTTCATTCATTGATTTCCTGACAAGTCAGTGCGGGAGATATCTCATGTGGCCCTCCTGGCATGTGCCTGAATTAAATTTCCTTTGGATAGGGATGTGAAAAACTATCTTGATTTTTTGGTAAATTTGAAAACTCCCGCTTCCATTCCTTTCCTATTTTTGGTTTGTACCAGCTTGCAAGAATTTCCATGGAATTTCCATATGCATGCCATTTTCACAAATATTTTACACATTTATTGATGCCGTTTCCTTGATGCATGTATTTTTGTATATGTTGATTCTCCCAATATGTGTAGTTTTTTTTCAACAGAGTGCATTTTTAGGCATTCATATTTTAAGAGGTATATACACATGCACTTGACTGCTTGTGGCTGTGAGCTGGCACATGAGCCAAGTTTTGAAGATTACCACGTTTGGCACCATTTCAGATCTTTATAAGTAGAACATGAAAAGTCTGTGTGCTGCTGAAGAGGAATATCAATCTTTACATATTTTGTTCCCAAAGGAAGCAAATAGTACTCTTTAAGCACCTTTCTCCCTGCTGTGGGGGAGTCATTGAAAATGTAAAGCTCAGGACGTTTCTGTGTGAAACCTATACCTATTTGCACAAAAAACATGGTTCCTGGACTTGACGTATGTGTATGTCCCCAAGTCTACACATGATTTTGCTCCATATTAATAAAACAAATAGAAGATTTCTCACACAGCAAGTAGGCAAACACCTGCCCGGGGCTATAGTTGGAGCCATACAAAAGGAAATGCAACAGCACAAGAAGCTTATTATTAATGACTGAGTTTGTGTAGCAATCTGGTCAATTAAATGTGCCATTTCTGTAATACCACCCTGTTACCTGTTTCATTTCTGTCTAACTAGAGATAAGGAGCTAGCAGTCCTGGATGTCTGTCTCACTTAGGGACAGAAAGGGGATTTGCAAAAATATGGGTTGCTTGATGCTGGAGAAATCTGACTAGAAAAAAAAACAATTGAAGCAAAAATGCTGCTGACTTTGCCTAGTATTTGTACATCTCACAACATTCTGGGATATTATTCTGAATATACACAATTTTCTGTGTGTGAAATATTAGATGTTTCAAAAAGTTTTAGAAAAACATTTAGCATTCCCACAAAGGTTTTATATCATCTTAAATTAGTTAAATTACCCTCCTTGCATAAAGTGGTACCTAAATTTCCTACTTGACAGATGCAACTGTCTTTCGAGCTGCAAAGGTTGGCAGCAAGCTAGACTAATGGCCGGAAGCTCACTCTGACCCGGGCTGGCTTTGAACTCATGACCTCTCAGCCAGTAGTGATTTAAAGCACCTGACTATCAATCAGCTAGCTGTGCCACAGCCCGGTCCTATTATAAATATCCCTTTTATTACTATCTAGTCTGGTACAATAGTCGTCAATTGCAATAAAAAGTAGTAAATTTCTGTGAATATGGATGTTCTAAATGGTTTTAGAACTACATCCCATACCAAAAGTCCTTTTCAACATAAGGAAGAGATGTTATATTCAGGAACAGCTAGTCTCTACACAATCTCCATGAGATTCTACATTAAGGAAATAAGAACACATTTAGTGCTCTGTACATACATCTAAAGAGATTTATACTGTTAACAGTTGTAGAAGGAAAGGAATGGCATATAGACTGAGAGAACACCTTTGTGTGCTGAATGAAGCACATCTGGGACAACTCCAAGTACAAAGCATAAATACCTAGACTGTCTATTGGAACTGATTTTCCATACCTCAAACTGGTGTAAATTATTATTTTTTAAAAAATAAGCAAGGACATATTTCTGCACCTGGTCTCCCTCTAGAACAAGTTTGGCCAATTTTTAATTGGATTTTATCAAGATAATTTAGGATTCATACATGGTTGAATGACACACTCGTTTACTTTAAACAAGGATAAGGCAAGTAAGTGCTAAATTACATACTGTAAGGAAGATATGTCCTCCAAAAGCCATTAGCAGCTTGGAAACTGACCAGGTTATCCATCATATTCTCCTTCTCCTACACTTGCGCCTTTAGAAAATTGAACCTATAGTGCATTTTCCTCTTCCAGGCTCTTAGGCACAGCAGTCTGGTTTCCAAAATGTGTCAAATATTATTGCTAATGGTTCTGCTAGTTCATCAAGCAATTCCTTCAACTCCCTCAGCTGCATACCCGCTGAACTTGGAGTCTTTTTTGTTAACTTCTTTTAAACATTTACTGACACTCTCCTTACTATAAATTAGTTCTCTATTTTTTCCCTTTGGTTTCTTGAGTTTTTCTCCTGATGTGTGTCTACTTTCAATTCCTTTCAATTAAATAGATACCAGAAGTATTTACTGGGCTTTCTGGTCTGGATTCCTTTTTACTACATTGCCTTTAATATGTGGTGTTTATATTGTATCCTTTGGATTTTCTATTTTCCTCTGTCATTTGATATCTGAAAACATTCCTTTCTACACAACAACCAACATGAATTAATCACATTTTCTTTTCTTTCTTCCTATCCAGCTCTTGACCGCTATCATATAATTAATGTGGGTTTCCCTTGAAAAAAAGTTTTATGCAAATCCCTGTTGTGCTGTTTAAACTACTTTTTCTCTCCTAGTAGGAAACATTAAATGTTTAGGTTGAAATTATTCTGACATAAAATCAAAGAAAGCAACATGACATGCAATGAAAGTAGCCATTTAACAATAACCAGAAGTAGAGGTTCAAAACCCTCTGGCTAAAACCCTGCATAATATTAGTGGAGGAAAACAGAATCCCATTGTTTTTTCCAGTTGTATAAGTTCTTGGAGCCACTGTTCAAACTCCTTGTGCAACATTTATTGAATTTTGCCTGGGATCACACACACAAACAGAGAGTGGAAAAGTCCAGTACTCAGAAGCCATAAAATCAGTATCATTACTTGTAGCAGAGTGGCACTGTTGGTCTTCAGATTTCAAAGAAGAAAGCAAGAGAGAACTGATATATTCAGATAAGTTCTTGAATATTTGTTTAGAATTTAGCCAGATTGCTAACAGGATCAGTGCTCAGGGAGCGTACAACTCCTCTGTTACACCAGTTTGACTGGCTGCCAGTTTGCTACTGGGCACAATTCAAAGTGCTGACTTTATCCTATAAAGCCCTAACTTACATGTCTGGCCCAACTTACATGTCTGAATGCATCTCCCCTTATGAATAATCTAGGACCTTAAGATCATCTGGGGAGGCCCAGCTCTCGATCCCACCTTCATTCCAAGTACGTTTGACAGGGCCTTCTCGGTGGCCCCTTGGCTGTGGAATGCCTTCCCTTTAGATATTAGATTGACCACCTCCCTTTTAACATTCCAGAAAAAAGTCAAGACATGGATTTTTGAACAAGCATTTGCAAATGCAGAGTAACTGACACAGGAAAATGGAATGACTGGACAATGAGTCCGGACAACGTTTTTAATGAGGAGACACTATGAATTTATATTTTATTTATTTGTTTCATTTTTCTTATATGTTATGTTTTTAATTGTATTTATGACATTGTTATGTTTTTAATTGTATTTATGACAAATATTGTTAGAACTGAATTTTGCCCTGTTAACCGCCTTGAGAAAGGCGGTATACAAATACAGTAAATAAACAAACAAATAAATAAATTTATAGCACTGTAGTATGCAACTGTGAGACATAAATACAGGTGACTCCAGGGGACCTATTTCCACCATCCACTTCTTTCTATACACCACCTACCATCAGACTAGCCTCATAGAAGGTGGATGTGGCTCTTAATGAGACATGCCACATTATCACGGGGTATCTGTGCCCTACACCACTGGAGAAATTACACTGTCTAGCTGGTATCACACCACCTGACATCCACCGGGAAGTAGCAACCAATCGTGAAAGGACCAAGGCAGTGACATCTCCAGCCCATCCCTTGTTTGGGTATCAGCCAGCACGTCAACGACTTAAATCAAGAAATAGTTTTCTAAGATCTACAGAGACACTTGCTGGAACACCCCAGCAAGCAAGACTCCAAAAGTGGCAGGCTCAAACCCAGAACCGCAATCAATGGCTGATACCAAATGAGAGACTCCTCCCTGGGCACACAGAAAACTGGACAACTTGGAAGGTGCTGAACAGACTGCGCTCTGGCACCATGAGATGCAGAGCCAGTCTTAAGAAATGGGGCTACAAAGTGGAATCCACAACATGCGCATGTGAAGAAGAGTAAACCACAGACCACCTGCTGCAATGCAACCTGAGCCCTGCCACATGCACGATGGAGGACCTTCTTGCAGCAACACCAGAGGCACTCCAAGTGGCCAGATACTGGTCAAAGGACATTTAATCAACTACCAAGCTTGAAAATTCTGTGTTTTGTCTGTTTGTTTGTTTTTGTTAAAAATGTAATATAAATGTCTGGTTGCCGATGACATGATAAATAAATAAATAAATAAATAAATAAATAAAACCACCTTGTTACTAGCAGCCAGACAAAAATAACCAAAAATTGGAATGTAGTCATCACATTTTTAATAGTTGGAATTTCTATGTTTGGGACCTAACATTTTCAGATAAACACACATAACATTGAACAAGACTTGGACTGAAACTTGACTAATCTGAAGCAACTTCTTTTATTTTCATTTGTTATGCAAAGCATGAATACTCTTTGTGATCTTCCCATATCAAATGGACACCTGCATAATGATGCTCAAATTCCCTTTTCCAGAAAGACACAATAACAGCCTCGTGATATAGTATAGGTATGCAATGTCAGTCTGTATTGTTACATTGCTTTTATTTTATAATGGTAACTTTGATTTTTTTTAAAAAAAAAAAAGTTAAAAATGAAATATTACATAGGCACAAAAACTCTTTCAAACCAAGCAGCCACCCTAAACTTAAATCGGAAGGGTGCCATGTAATATCCAACAGAAGAGACTCTATTTCAAGTTTTTCAATTAGGTTAAGTAACTAAGTAAGATTGTCATAACCTTTGTTCTATTTGATGCAATTTCAGTTGTGGTCACCAGGATTATACATGGTTTGTAGAGCATGGTGTTTAATGTCTCACACATTAGCTCTTTAAACACTGCCTTTCATCTAGACTGTATTGATTTCAGTGAGTACAAATATACAGGTTTTTGCCTGCCTACCAGTTCCTGATGAAAAGAGGATGCTAGAATTCTCAACAAGGAGAGAGCTGACATAGCTGAAAATAATGCCTCCAGCTTGCCCTGTCTCATATTTTCTCCTACCGCATTCCGGCTGCCCTTTTCCTAGCTTTTAGTATTCAAGTGAGATTGCAACTGCCAAAGGGAATTCTTATTATAGAAGCCTGCATTTCAAAACCAATTAAAAATAAATTCTGCATGCCCTTCTGAAACTTATTCCACAGAGAGCCTGAGTTTCTCTCAGCACGAGTAAGAAGATCTGGTGCCCAGTGGTTACTTGATTCACCTTAGTCTTACCTCAGCAAAGTTAAAACAAATCACGTCAGGTTTTCATTAAACTCCATATATTAGTCATTTTGTATGTTTGGTTGGGGACAAATATAATATGTACACATTGGCAGGGTTTCCTGGCTTCCCCTTCTTATTTTGCCTGCTTGCTTTTTCAAAATCTTGCTAACGGAATAAAAAAATTACAGAATCAAGTTTATCTTTTTTCACTGCTTTGTAACATACACTGTTTTAGCATGGTTTCCAAAATGGTAAGCACATCACAGAATTTGCAAAATCCAGCTGTCCATGTGGGAATAGATCCTGGATTTTCTAGGAACTTGGGGGGGAAAATGAAACTTGGCAGAACTTCCATGTGGAAACTCATTTCAGCTGTTTCCATTTTATAATATCTGTCATGTTGTCTTATCAGTAAATGAAAAAGAAAAGTAAAATTCTGCCATATGCATTCTATAAATTTCAATCTAGTTCTCAGGTGTCACACCTGCCACAACTCTCCCATTTGCTGCATTTTAAGTGACAGACATACCATAATATTTTGTGGCCCCTGTATTGCTGCCTTGTGAGACTTCATTTACGGCAGGATTTTGCAATAAAACACACAAGCTTCTAAACATAATATGCATAGTGCTTGAAATATAGACAGCGACATCTACCTCTCTATGGAAAACATGTTATATCAGGTTAATTAACTGGCAAAATGTATACCCTCTGCATTTCAGCTCACACATTTTGATCCTTAAAATCCAACTGGTTAGACACTGTACAAGAACCCACATAATACAGCTTAATAAACTTATGTTCGCTATTTTTTTTTTACCATTCAGAATAACTATAACCATATTGCAAGCACTCACCTTGCTCTTTCCCATTCTTCCATATTTCTGAAGAAAATAAGCTCTCACCTTGCTCTTTCCCATTTGCTTTTCTTCTAAATTTACAGAGTCTTACAAAGTCTCTATTTTCACATGTAACATCTCACAAATGGTAGAAATCCTGCTGCTCTCTGCCAGGATTTAGTAAACTAAGTTAAAATGTATTTATTTATACATTAAAATATCTATGTCTTCCTTTGTAACACAAGATCGGGTGGAATACAAATAAAACAATTTTAAAACAATTTCAAACAGGAAAAAGTAGTTTTACCATCTAAGCAGTCTAAAGCACATACAACAGTCGAAGCAATTTAAAACAGTTTGTAAGCACACACCAGGAGTAAGTTCCTTAGAACTTGAAGGCTTTGATTAAAAGCTATGTTTTAACTATGCACTGAAATAACATTCTTGTTGGTTAGATTTCTCCCACTGGTGCAACAAAGCAGAGGGCCCCTGCAGTGAGCTATGTAAATGTATGGGAAAATGGGACAGAGTGGTTACTGGTCTCTTTAATTTCAGCAACAATAATTGGCCGCCATCTTATTAGTAACATGCGTATGTTCAGTACAATATACATTTATTTAATTTTTGATCATTGCAGAGGTTGGTATTCTCTTCTTTTCCCTGCAATGACCAAAATGTCCCACCACATACTCACTTCAAAAAAAGTGGGGCATTTATAAATATAAGAAAAAGATCTTCATCTGCATCAGAAATTTATCCTTTTTAGCCCCGATCTACAGTAACTATAAAAACTCATGACTGTTGCACAGGAATTAATATCTGTCTCTTTCTGTGGCAAGCAACAATTTTGGATAGCATGGAAATTGAATGCTGTGAGAAGACTATACTCTTTAGCCACTTCCATTTATTTCCATTTTATTTTACTTCTTTTTCTTCCCTTCACAGCATATTCCATGTATTCACTTACTTCATGTCTGACACAGATAAAAATTTGTAAAGAAAAGTTTTGTTTGTCACAGTTATTTCCCCAGATAAGGCAGATTATCACATTTCTGTGCAATATAAATGTTAAGTAGTAGAATTAATGTATGCCTAAACAAATGAATACATAAGTAACAAAGTGTCCCACCAACCCCTATTCTCTGGAGATAAAGGACTACACGTTAAAGGAGCACTGCAAATTGCTCCTGCCATATGCAATATTTTGATATGGACACACATTTCCATCTCTTTTAGGATGCAGAATACAGATTCACCTGTGGAATAAGAAATGCACAGTCTGGTGAAACAACTGGGCTATTCCAGAACCGCATTCAGGACCTATACACGTTTTTAACTCTATGCGTAAACCAAAGATCTATTCTCTTAGTTCATGGATTATTTAATGCTAATGCACTGTGAAATTCTGTTTGGATTTTTGCACACACACAAAACACATGATAGCAAAGCTGCTGTTGGCACTTTATATCTAGTGTGAATCTCCAAGATACAAAACAGATTCCCCACAAGTTAGTTAGATCTGGAGATTCCCAGGTCTCCTTCATGCTACACAACAGTGACACTTTGATACCATTTTAACTGTCATGACTAAATCCTGTGAAATCCTGAGCTACTTCTCTCATGATATCCCCACCATCCCAGACACCTAATTTTCCACAGATATTTGGCAATGTTACTTAACATTAGCTTCCCGATCACTTCTCCTGGCTCTAGCTCTCATAGAAGTTGGTGTGGATTTATGTACAAATCATGACAGTTCCAAGTTGTGAGGAAATTCAAAACATAGTACCAAAATTATTATTTCAAGTTTGACATGGAAAAATAAGATGAATAGAAAAGATTCTTTATAGAATAGTACCAATTTCTGAAGTAAAATATTGAGAATATAGCCAAATCTACTTGAAAACTGCAGCCAGAAAATAAAGTGGACCTGACCTTCCATGGCCACTGCTGCATGGAGTCAAATGACTGAAGAATTTGCTATGAAATGTGTGAGAGAGAGCAATTTTCTCATGAGCAGAGTGATCGATCAAATTGTGAAGGTAGAAGCTGAACAACAAGTCCACATCCGCTCTAAAACACACACACAACAGAAACAGACTAATGTATATACAGTGCACATATTCATGCATAGTCAAAGGACATGGTGTAAGGCAAGAGAAGGGAAAAATGCTTCAGGTTAGAGACACATGAAAAGATTGGGTAACAAAAAGGAAAGAAGTCTGCAAATTAGCAGTTAGTCAGTATAGGGCATACAGAGGATGGCATCACCTTCCCACCCTTTTGCATACATGCATTCGAAATGCGTAAGTGATATTATTCTTTTGATATTTGAGACTTCTTAGCCTTTTTAGCATACTTCTCCAAAATTTTATTCCTACTTCATGTAGTAATTCAACCATGTTGCTCCCAGACAGCCCAATTGTGTCTTGTTTCTTTAAAAAATACTTTTTGCTCCCCAATATCAAGCCATGCAGGCTATTTTTATTTGTTCACCATCTGCTTGTTCATTTACATACATCATTAAATATTGCATATTCATGTTGTTTGTGCTGCAAAATCAGTGTCATGTTTCTGTCAATAGTTGTCATGCATGCAGTTTTTCTGCAGAGCACAACAGCCCCATCCTTAAAACCAATGAGCTCTGTCTATCAAATTTCAAAGCCTTCATACAAAGGACTTGTGCTCTAGAAAGATTGAACATCCATTATAAAAGAGATTTCCAGTCACACATTTGGAGAAGCCTGATTGGTAGTATATTCATTTCCCCTCTGAGTTTCTCTTCGACTTCTTTCATGTATCAGTGTGAGCTTCATTACTTTCTTGAGTGCAGCAGGCAACTTAACAGACTTGTTTTGAAATCTTAAGGACTTTTGACATTTTGGTCATTTTTCTGAAACTTGAGCAAACCTTGCCAACCTAAAATGAAACAAAAAGTTATCAGGAGAGTATCCAAATCCAACTATACACTCTTTGTCTTGAGGATAAGCCAATCTTGATGCTCATTAAAAAGGTAGAACATTTGAATAGCAATTAACTTTTGATTCTAATCATTCATTTCTAATGTAAATGTCTTAAAGAAGAACTTGTAGCTTCTGATCATTATAAATGTATACATTTCAATTAATTCCAGGAACAGACTTGATATAAAACTATATTCAGATCTCTGGCAGAGCAAGAATTTGTTTTATTTTGTTTTTTAAAAAAATGCTGAAATATTAATATGACTACTACAAATGTACAAATGTACTTTCTGATTCACTACTCTTTTTAGTGTCATTTGAAAAGATCTACACTAAGAAACCTGTTTCTACCTAATGTGTGGATACTACAAAAATGGCAAATTCTGTATTAGGCATAATTGGAAAGGGGATTAAAATTAAATGCAGATGGCCCCACCACATTTGGAACAGTAGGCTCAATTCTCATGATTTAAAGGGGTTTTGATAAGTTTTATTTATTTATTTATTTGCAGTATTTATATTCTGCCCTTCTCACCAACTCAGGGTGGATTACAATGCGCATATACATGTCAAACATTCAGTGTCATTAGACATACAACATTTATAGACACAGAAGCAATTTAACATTCCGACTTTCCGGCTTCATGAGGGTATGTTCTGGACACAGGGGAAGCTGCTGCTTCACTGTCCACTTGTGACACTGAGTCCTTGATGGAGTACTTCCTCATTCTTAGTCACTCTGCTGGAAGGTTTTATGGTGTCATAAATTAGTTAAATTAGCCTCCTCACATAAATCGGTACCTAAATTTCCTACTTGACAGATGCAACTGTCTTTCAGGCTGCATAGGTCAACAGCAAGCTAGACTATTAATGGTCGGGAGCTCACTTTGACCGGGGCTGACTTCGAACTCATGATCTCTCAGTCAGTAGTGATTTAATGTAGCTGGCTACTATCTAGGTGCTCCACAGCCCAGCCCTCCAAGTTCATGGGATATTGGACAATCAACAGCTACTAATCAACACAGATATACATGTTTGCCTCTGTATTTTTTTCAATATTATCCAAAGTAAAATCACTTTATAAGACTCAGTCATACATTGTGATGTTCTAAGAGTATAGCAATAACGAATAAATAGATTAAAGGTAGATATCATTTATTGATTATTTAATTGATTTAATCTATAATTGCTATTCTCTTAAATGGGACCTAAATTGTTAGTCATAACTTTTAATAGAAGCAGGCTGGGTATTTAAATATAAACCTATTTTGTAAATTGTATAGCTGCCTCTGTATAATAGTTGCTAGTAAAGACAAAATATTTGCTATTTGAATTCCCGTAGGCAACTGACTATCCACTGTACCAACACAATGGAAGGTAAAGGTAAAGGATTCCCCTGACATTAAATCTATTCATGTCTGACTCGGAGAGGTGGTGCTTATCTCCATTTCAAAGCTGAAGGGCCAGCGTTGTCCATAGACACCTCCAAGGTCATGTGGCCAGCATGACTGCATGGAGCACCGTTACTTTCCTGCATGAGCAGTACTTATTGATCTATTCACATTTCTATGTTTTCAAACTGCCAGGTTGGCAGAAGCTGGGGCTAATAGTGGGAACTCACCCCGCTACCTGGATTCAAACCACCAACCTTTCAGTCAGCAAGTTCAGCAGCTCAGTGGTTTAATCCGCTGCACCACAGTGGTACAGTAGAAAATACTTAGGTCAAAGTTGGAGTTGTCCTAAGTCATTACCAACACATAGAAAGCAATGGGGCCTCCTCCAAAATAAAATTCCTGGGTCCCAATCCACCAGCCAGAGACACATATCAACCCTGGGAGGACTGAATTTTGAATTCAGCATAGCTTCAGCCAGCCTAATGTTGCCTCAGCTGGCTGCTGGCCCTCATGCTGAGTTAGGATTACACAGTTAATCAGTAATGACATTTATAGCCTAACATTAAACAGATTTTCTCAAAGGCACTTGTTACTAATTGACATAATGCTTACTGTAATGGGTTGGACAGAGCAATTTTTTATGCTTTGGACTGTTCCAAAAAAAAAAAAGATCTATAAGTTTTTCTTCCTCCTAATTTTCTTATTTTGTAAACCTCAAATTTTCTCTTTCTAGTATAAAGAAACTAGTGAATTTGCAAAATTCTTCAAAAAAAACCAAACTTAAACACAACTCTGTTTCATTTGCAGTGGTGAATTCCAATATACACTAGGCTACAGCTAGCTAAGATCAGGTATGCATCCTTGTGAGGTCACAGAAGCAGGACAGTCCCAAAAGGAAGATCACCGAATCTGCATGAAGTCAACTTGAGTAAAAAGTCCACATTTTGAATCAAAACAAGTTAATATGATATACCAGACCTAAAATGGTGAGACCATTTTTGAAAGGCAGGCAGGCAGGTGGCAAAATATATCCATTAATAAAGCAATTGTCCTATCAGCCAGGTCTTACATCCCATATGGCCTTTATTTATTGTACAGATGACACACAGAGATGTTTGCACATCATATGCTTCTGGACACATGAATGTTTACTATCAGTCTTTGCAGATCTTCATCTCCTCAAAGACTTTTATTTCTGCTTTCAAGGCTTGTATATCAAGAAGGTTCATAAGTCATGGATTCAAATCCAAACATTTAGAATTACATATTTAAAGTTCTGGAAATCAGGATGGAATCAGTTTGTTCCATATGCATTTTTAGAGCTCAAATTCTTACTTTTCTGGACATTAAAAGAATGGGGATTTGGGGGAAAATCTTGTATCCCTATCTATAGAGAATGGAAAATGAAATACTTGCCTCTCCATATTTTGAAGCTCATTGTAGCTAGATATGGATTATTCTGTTCATCCTTTTGAAGATGATGTTCCAAGATCTGATTACAAAAAGAAAAATGTGCATAATCCATACATTTCCTGAATTGTTGAATAATGAAAGAAAAGTGTAGGATTACACTAGTTTTGGATTGGAATGTAGGATTATATTAGGTTGTGATCTTGTTTGACATATTAACACTGCCCTTTCAGCACTAGTTGCTGGTGAATGACAAGGTCAGAGCATCATTATGCAAAGAGATCTAGTAGTAACTGAAAGAAAGAAGTTGTGTCATATGCTGGAGACTTAAATCTACAAAAAACTATGTTACAACTTCTGTCTCAAAAGTGTTATGAAATCCCTCTGATTTTTCAGATTAGCACTACCACATCTCTGAAGGTCAGAGTATGAATTTATTTAGGCTACATTTGTGTCATGGTGGTTCCCAAATATGGCTTTCCAGATCTTGATTAACTACAATTCTAGAAAGATTTGCATTGGGTGTAGTGAGCTGTAGCTGAACAAGTGTGGGAAACATTTTCTAGGTAATGGCTTAGATGTTTGCAGGTTATCGGACAGGAGGTGGTCAGTTACTTATTAGGTTTAGTACACCATTCCATTTCCTACACATTCATTCCATTACTCTGTAAGAACGAAGGCCATACTATAGACATTTCATGAACTGATTGAATCCCAACTTCAGTTGCCACAAAAGTGAGCAGGACAATTTCCAAAAGTATTAATAGTGTTAGTTTTCATCAACTCTAACTTTCCGTTTGATGAGCAAACAGTACACTGAGAATGACATTTAGAACTGTTATCCCCCTCCCTCCTATTATTCCTCGGTTATATGAGATATTCAGGGAAGACCATGAAATTACAATTTAAATATTCTGATAAGAACAGATTGGTTGTGTGCCATTTTTAGCTCTTATTACAGTTTTTGTCACAGAATTAAAGCTATAGATTGCATATAAAGAATATTAGGTTTTAAATTCAATGATAAGTCATTGTTAGGAGAAAGAATTCTGTGATAACACTGACACAAGATTAATCCACTGTGATGACAGCCCTACAACTCTATCAGAGGCAGAATAAGGTATGAGATTTATCCATCCTATTGACAAGGACAGTGAAGGAAATGGGAAATGGAACAAAATGAGTCTATTTGCATGACAACCTAAGACTATAATCATATAGTTCCAGTCAAAATCCTATAATAATGGCCCATATGGAAGCAGCATAGGCAAGACACATCATTTTAAACTCTGTGGTACCCAATAACCTTTTGAGTTTTTTGCAGGAAGCAGAAATAAAAGCAGTGAACAAAATTGGTGGTAACATTTTCAGAAACACTGTAAATATAGTTGAATTTGCCTAATAAGCAATTTTTTTACTTTTAAATTGCAGTTTTCATCACAGTAGATATGCTCATGAACAAATACTTATATGAGGGAAAGTCCCATTGAGCTCAATGGGATTTACATCCAAGTAAACATGAACAGGATGATGTATTAGATATATCAATGTTCTTGTGGAACAAAGAAAATATATAAAGACTTTTGATAGACAGAAAGGTTAATCCAGAGGGATTTGCTATTCTATCCATACACCTGATCTAGTTTCAAAACAAAAACAACAATATACTTATTTCTAGTGAAAAAAAACTTATGGAGGATCTGATAGAGTTTTTCAAACATGGACAGAAAAGAAGATCTTTTATTCATTTATTCATTTATATTCCACATTTCTCTCAAGAATTGCTCAGTGATGCACAATAAAATGGAATAAAAATACCAAAATTAATCCATTGATTAATATTCCACCTTGTTTTACAAAATATTATATGATATTGTTCTTGTTGCTGTTACATGTCCTCAAGTCATTTCTAACATACAGCAAACCTAAGGTGAACGTATTAACAGGTTGTTGTTGTTTTTGGATGGTTTATTTGCCATTGCCTTTTTTAAGCTTAGAGAGTGCAACTTAGTCTAAAGGTTTCCATGGCAGAAATTCAAATCCTGGTTCCCAAAATTCCTAATTTAATTCACAAACCACAACTCTGGTTTGTATTGTATTGTTCGATCAAATATGCACACCATCAATGTATGTGGCATGCACTTCAATACTGAACAGAGCAATTATGAATGTAAAGGGGTGGAGCACAGCAGAGAATGCAAATGTTTGGCAACGAGTGCCAATAAAGCATCAACAGCAATGTTTCCCCTTTGCTAAGCCTCATCAGTTTCTACAGAACATTGGTCAGTACTCAACAGTCGATTCACGATGGGTAGCCAAATGTGATTGGCTTTCTCACAGTGGGAATAAAGTTGCCAAATCACTCATTGCTTCGAGAATTCTCTTTTTTGAGGAATTATATCTCTGTTATTTAGAATGAAGCCCTATGTGAAACAAATGAGAGGGAAAAACAGAAATGTGGCAACATCTTCACAACCAACTGGCTTTCTTTTTCTCATGAGTTTTTGTGGGTATAAACCCACTTCTTCAGATGCAGTACAGAGTGGACTACCAAGACAGCTAAGTTTTTGAATATTACTTCTAAGGAAACACAGTTTTGTTTCTAGTGATGAAAAGATATTTAATCCAGAAGGATTAAGAGCATATCACACCATTTATACACAGCTCTGGAACTCTGTTATTTCCTTTGTTTTAGTGGTGGGAGCTATAGCAACTGAAATAAAAAGATGTTCTTAAAATCAAAACTTTGTATAATGTAAAAAGATGGTGATTAAATTTAAAACAGATTTCAGCTGAATATCATAGATATTTTACAACTTGAGTTATGACCCTCTGAAATCTGGAAACTCTTCTGGAAACATTGGCAGGCATGCATATCCAAAAATATTGGTAATTGCTGCCTTGTTTGAAAGGTTAGAACTACATTGTTTAAAAGGGCAAAGGTAAATATTACAGACAACAAATCACCTTCCTAGTAAGCGAGGAACAATGAGGTAAATGATGCTTTTAAAAAGAAAAGGTGAGAAGGTGTTTTTTTAAAAAAAAAAGAAAGAAAGAAAAGAAAAGAAAGGAGAAGCCCTTTATGTGGGTTGGTAGCAATAAAACACCAAAGGACAAAATCTGGATGGCTTTTGGATAGTTCACTGAAATCATCAGCTCAATATGCTGTAGAGGTCAAGAATGCAAATGCAATGTGACAGACTATTAGGGAAGAAAAATTATGGCAAATATAACATCACTGTACTGATTTGCAGCTGTGCAAACTGCAAATTCAATACCAAGATCTGTTCTGGTTGCCGCAGTTTCAAAAACTACATATTGGAAAGACAAGGCAAAGAGAGGTAGTAAACTGGCACACATCATTTCCACATGGAGAGGCATGCAGTCCAAACAAATGGTCTAGCAAGTGGTTCAGTTTGTATGACCTGAAAAACATGGAGCATGCACAATTTCCAACTGTCTGAATTTTGTTGGGATGGTTCTGATTAATTCTCTGTTATCTTATTTCTTTTCATCTGCTTTTAAAGGTTCCAGTTCCCCTCTCCCCTTCCCTTTCCCCCTTAGGTTCCAAACTTACTTCCATTGCTGCAATACAGTTTCAAAGTTCAAAAGTAGTATGCATTTAATTACCGTAGTCTTTCACTTTAGATATAAGCATAAGTAGACAAGCAGCATTTCCTAGCTTGCATGCTTCCTCATTCAAAATTTCTGTCTTCATGACTGTATTCTTGGTGACATATGTCCCAGTTTTCACCTGTGCAATTCTGAAGAGTATGAGAATGTGCTATGGAGAACCTTTGTTGCAAGTTAGCCCCAGATCAAAAGACTTTGGTACACAGAATGCTAATGCAAGGGAGAGGAAAGTGATATTTTCACATCCAGATAAGCATCACCAATTTACTTCTATGGGTATTGCTGTGTGGAGGAAACTGATACCGACACCAGAATCTACCTTCCTACTGGCTGTGGACAAAATACTTGTACAGCGGAACCAGAGATGTAAAATATTACTTATTTCATTCTTGCAGGTAAGAATTAATATTTTTTTCATTATTCTTATAATGGATAAAGATTAAGGGAGCTGCATTTTAATGACCTTTTTAATAGGAGAAAAAAAATCTGAAGAAACTAGTGAGGGGTGCACACTGTTTTCTGCACAGAAATAAATATGGCTTCTTTTTGCTTTTTGAATGGGGTTGCACCAAGGGGGTTTGCACCAATGATATTTTTTGCAAAGAAGCCACGAAATGTTAAAAATCAACTAATGAGCGCTTTTTTAAAAAAAAAAATATTTTTATTGAACATTTTACACATCAACACAAGGAAAGAGGGAGAACAATAACAAAGAGGATAGGAAAGTAGGAATCCCCAATACCCCTCAAAAAAGGAAAAAAGGAAAAAATCAAAGGGAAAAGAAAAAAAGGGGGGGCACAAAAAACAAAATAGGGCCCAAAAAACAAAACAAAAAAAAGGAAAAAGAAAACACACCTAAACTATTATAAAATGACTTCCACTCCAGCCTCGGGATCTTCTCTCATTTCTTCTAAAACTAACTTATATTTTCTTAACCTCTAATGTTTTTCTATATTTTTCTTTTCATAGTCATAGAAAAAAGTCCAGTCTGTTCTCTTTAACGGTTTCCCGGTATTTTTCTTCTTCTTGATTGGAAATCTCATTGCATTAAGACACCTTATCTCACTGGAGACTAGAAAATTTGATGTACTTTTACACCCTTCAAACAAAGGACATTCTTCAGTTCAATAAAAGCTTTGCGAACAACTTTAGATTGGACAGTCAAAGTTCTGAGTTGTTGTAGGTTTTTTGGGCTCTATGGCCATGTTCTAGAAGCATTCTCTCCTGGCGTTTCACCTGCATCTATGGCAGGCATCCTCAGAACATGGCCAGACAGCCCGAAAAACCTACAGCAACCCAGTGATTCCAGCCATGGAAGCCTTTGATATTAAAGTTCTGTTGGAAGAATATCATCTATTTGGACTGTTCAGTCTGTAGCATGATATAAGGATTATTTCAGGAAGGATCACACCGCGCTGCCACCAATTATAAAGATATATCACATTAAGGGAAGAAGGAAGGTCGAGTAGTAGAGAAGCTTATAAAATATTTGAATTTATCAGACAGGGAAAGATATAACTGTGTATAGCTATACTTGAATGACGTCTGAACTGAGAGGTTTTGTAACTTTTTCTTCAACTGGGGTACACTGCCACCTTATTGCTTAGTATTCAGGCTGAGTTATATGTGTGGAGCAGATACTTAGTAACACCCTTCTGTGTTACTATGGTGTTTATTTTCCTCAGAAGGTTTAAAATACCAATGACGTTCACACACAGGCGGTTGTAATGTGTTAACTATAATAAAATGTTTATTTAACAGGCTTAAACTCTTCTGGTACAAATGCATAATGGTTTCTTTAAGTGAATGGCACAAAAGCTTTTGGTTACATTTGATGTACAATTCTTAGATGGGTACTGGGTTCAAATCTAGAGTTAACAAAACAGGAGATTATCTCAGGAAACTAATCTCCGATGATAATTCCAAAACAAATTCCCACTTTCTGGAATCTAGCCTTCCTCAGGAATAAAAGAAACAGACCATAACCAAGGTCCTGTTCCCACTGTCAGTATTAATGGCTAATTCCTCTAGCCCTTGAATACTATAAAAGATTAACCCAATTCTCCTATCTAGCACTATCCAACTGTGAACACCAACTGACTACCTAACTCCCAACTGACAAATCTCAACCAGCAAAACTCAAGCCTCAAATTCAAAAAGTACACTTTTTTCCTCTATTTGAATGTTTAGGCTCCGCCCCCTATTCCTAACCAATCTTGGCCATCTACTCTTTGCTTACTGGACTAGAAAACCTGACCTATCTTAAGATGGCCAGCAGGGCTTTGCTAAGTGCACATTCTAATTATTCAGGCCGACAGGCTTCGCTAGGCCCACATTCTGGCTGCTAAAGGTAAGGGTTCTTCACACATGGCATGCTATTATACCTAAGAAATTACAGTGAGAAATAGGAAGGAGAAAGGTTTTTCCCCAAAACATTAGAATTTAGACTGAAAAATATTTTAGTCATGATAGTTAGGAAATACTCTTTCATATTCATAGTATATAAAGACGGAGATGTAGCTTTTCTTGGACATTACTTTGTTTTCCAAACATTTCCATCAAGAAATTGGGAACTGTTATATTTGGCACAGGTGGCAGGAAGGATATTGGTTATCTTGACATACTATGTCAGTTTTCTGTTTGTGTTACAGGAGTGTATCCTTGTTCTCAAATGTGAAATTATTTTGGTATCCTCACAGCGTAATCTTAAGTCTCCCTTGCAGCAGGCAGCCCCATTAAGTTCAACAGAACTTATTCTTGGCCTCAGTCACAAAGATTCAACTAAAATGACCAGAAGTATAAATGAGAGCAAGCAGCAAACACTTCTTCTCCTTGACCATTTATTCTATTTTTAAAGTGATTGACTCTAGGCTCTTTCACACAGCCATATAACCTAGAATATCAAGACAGATAATCCACAATATTTACTTTGAACTGGATTATCTGAGTCCCCACTGCCAGGCCGTAGCGGGATTTTGATTGGGCGGGGCTGAGTTTGATGGGGGGGCTGAGTCTGAGTGAAGGAGGGTCTACCCTAGCAAACCTTTTGTATTGTTACTCCAATACCCCCATGCATATGGGATATATTGAGTATGGTGATCAGATCATGATATGAATAAACATAACAGTTTAAATAATGCACCAGTAAGGCCTTCATGTGGACCACCATGAGAATTTCGGGGGGGGGGGTGCAGAAGCCCCTCAGCCCCCCCCCCCCCCCCCCGGGCTACATGCCTGCCCACTGCCATACAATCCAGTTCAATGTGGATTTTATACAGCTGTGTAAAAGGGGTCTTTCTTCCATAACAGTATTTATTACCAACATGGGGTAACAATCTTTGCAAAACTTTCCAAGCACAATGCTTGGAGAAAGAGCTCTGTGACTGGAATTTTTCCTGGGTGCAAAAAGAAGAATTTTGGAAAAAATCTCCATTGAAATCTTTAACATGTACTGTAGCATGTACTTCCGTCCTTCATTCTATCACTATATAATCAAACTTAAAATCACCTTTTATTTACTTTATTGCAATTTCATTTTACCTCCTTTTTTGTCCATTTAAGACCCTCATGAAGTTCCACCATAACAACACCCTGTCAATATTACTATACCATATACCCCACCACACCACTTTAGCTCGAAGACAGCTATTTTAAAAGTGTACATTTCATCAATGCTTGGTTCTTAGCGGTTCTACAAGCCAATTTACTTATGAGAAGGGAAACTGAAAGGATCTATAATTCACACCTTGTAAAATCCATCCTTGCTCAATTACAAAAGCTGTAGTTGTTAAGTACAATAGCTTCTTGAAACAATGTCTAACTTGTCTTAAATCCCATCATCCAAGGGCCCTTCCACACAGCCATATAACCTACAATATCAAGGCAGAAAATCCCATAATATTTGCTTTGAATTGGGTTATCTGAGTCCACACTGCCATGTAATCCAGTTCAAAGCAGATAATATGGGATTTTATTCAGCTGCATGGAAGGGGCCTTAGTCATGGAAAATATATATAATACTGTAATGTTTTTCAGTAAAAGTCAAAGCAAAGGTGCCAACTGATTTGAGCTAAATATCATTATAATAAAATGAGATGTAAGTCAGCATGAAATTTGGAGGCATGCCCCTTTGGTGGATTAGCTAGGCGAAGAAGTTTTCTGATATCTTTATGCATATGTTGACAGAGAGTTTAGATGCTCCGAAGAGGAGCTCCCCGTCGTAAAGTATAATTAATGAGAGATACCCTGGAATTCCATATCCCAGCACTTGCAAAACTAACCACATGAAAGGAGAGATAAGAAGGATATGAAAAGGTTAAAAACTTTAAAAAGTGGCCAGAAGTGGAGGAGGGAGTTGGAATTGGCTGTTTGCCATTTGCAAGATAATCCAGTTTAAAGCAGATATTGTGAGATTTTCTGCCTTTATATTCTGGATTATATGACTGTGTGGAAGTGCCCTTAGAAACATATCCAGCACAACTGCCCTAAGATGTATATGTGTGACATGAAGGGGATAGGTAAGTATACAATTAGCTTTTATATAGCCTGACAAATCAATTCAGTGAAATTAATAGCTCCTGATTATTAGACACAGTCTCACATCAATGACAATATAAACTTGTTTGGCAAGAAAATAATATTATGATTGATAGGTTTTATTCTGTTCATGGGTGATTTCACCAGTCACAGATAATATAGTTTATTTCATATATATATATATATATATATATATATATATATCAAGATGTCATGACTTTTGGAAATGACCTTCCTAATGCACTCCCCCCCCCCCCCCCCCACACACACACACACTGTCTTATATTTTTAAAAGTTTTCAAAAATGACTCACTGGGGATTTCTCCTCACTTCCACTCCCCATCAGTCATTACTGAGATCTCACTGCAATAAGAAATCCTTGGCAATATTGCAGATTTTGAAAGCATTTTCTCACATGGTCCATGGTTCTTTCTGATGTGTCACTCTGCTCTTTATCCCTATATACTGGTAGATTTTATCACTAAATCCAGGTGGTTTTATCTCCCAAATGTCCCTGAAATCTTCCATTTCCTCTTCATTCTCACCACAAAAATATAAATCTTGTCAAGTCCATCATCCTCTTCATCCTTGATTACTGCAACCTCATTTTCTTCAGGCTCCAGCTGATACCCTCAACATTCAGTTCTGCCACTAATCTGTTGTGAAAATAATCCTCCATTAAGATAGTGCTCTGACATTCCTAAATTGTCATCTCTGCTGCCTCTCCGTTGCCTGTTACATCTGATGTAAGCTTCTTGTATTATCCTTAATGGGTTTATGAGCTGACCCCTTTCCTGCTCCTCTCTGCTTTTCACCTTTCATTCCTACCATCTCAGCTCATCTAAGCTTCTCATCAAGATATCTCTGTCTCTCTCCATCTTTCTATTTCTCTCTTATTTTCACCTATGTGCTGCTCATGTGGTTTCCTCCTGTTTGTCAGTTCACAAAAAGTATAGTTGAAAAATATTTCTGAGAATGCACAGGGAACTCTTTCTATGCCTAAACCAAGCTAGCAAATAACAGTTAATTTCCATTGGAAAAAAGATTGGGAATCTGAATATAATGCAACAACATTGGGCTCCCTTGTAGAAATGCTGTTCTGGGAATTCCTAGCATTAGTAATGCAATTATCATTATCACTACTTTCTGCAATTATTTTCCCTCTGAACTCACAGTCTGAACTACAGGTTGAACATCCCTTATCAAGAATTCCAAAATCAGAAATACTCCAAAATTCAAAATTATTTTCATGGATGGTGAGTTCAATGTACACCAACTTTGATTCATGCACAAAATAATTTAAAATGCCCAATATATAATTATCTTTGGGCCATGTGTATAAGGTATATATGAAACCTAAATAAATATCAGGATTAGATGGGGGGCCCAACCTCTAAAATAACTTGTGATGTTTAGCAAGTGTTCCAAAATCTGAAAATATTTGAAATATGAAACACCTCTTTTTCCAAACATTTCAGATAAGGGTTATTGTATCAATGTGAACCACAAGTTTTAGCTTCCTGTCCACATCTGCAATTCTAAGACATCATGCAGCTGATTGTTGTCCATAATCCAATGATGTTTCTTTCCTTTTGTGTTTGCATTTGGAGTATTACATGGCAGTTATTTTGAACTCTCAATTGACTGCTTAGCAAATCAATAAATTGTTGTGATGTATATGAAAGCACAGAAGGCATTCTAGAGTTTGAACCAGAAAGACACACATCCACATAAGATCAATCTATTGAGCAATGGTAGGAACATTCACCATTCTTATTGCTTTTGTCTTCCAAATAATACAGCATTTTCCTGTTTCCAGGGAGATGGGAGGGCTCAGCTTATAGTGACATTACAGCTAGTTTAGTCGCTAAACTTTAGGGAAGGTTTTTCTTAACTCAGTTTTCACAAACATGCTTCTTAAGTATAGCAAACTGCAGATTCTTCACAATTGTGTAATTGTCTCCCACAAATTTAGTGGGGAAGTTTATAAGTGGTAGCCAAACAACTTCAGGGGTTTCTGAAGGAAGCTGATTTTCTAGACCCATTTCAATCTGACTTCAGGTTGGGTCACTGAATGGAAAAGGCTTTGGTCACCTTGACGGATGATCTACACTGAGAACTAAATAGAGAGAGTGTTACCTATCTGGTGTTCTTGGACATCTAAGTGGCTTTCGGTACAATTGACAGTGATACCCCCTGGAGCATTTCGAAGGGATGGAACTGAGAGGCATGGTTTTGCAGTGGTTCCGGCCCTTTCTCTCCAGTCATAGCCAAAAAGTGGTGTTGGGAGTCCTGCTCAACCCCATGGCCACTACACTGTGGGGTCCCACAGGGCTCATCTCTACCCCCGATGTTATTTAACAGCTACTTGAAACCGCTGGGAGAGATCATCTGGAATTTTATGTTTCAGTATCACCTGTATGCAGATGATGCCCAACTCTACTATGCCCTTCCACTGGACTTCAAGGAAGCTGTTCCACACCTGAACCATTGCCTGGAGACAGGGATGGATGAGGGCAAAGAAATTGAAATTTAATCCAGACAAGACGGAAGTGCTAACAGTTTCTCATAGGATGGCTCAAGGAATAGGGTCACAACTTGAGCTAGACTGGGTTACACTCCCCTCAAAACCCAGTTTGGGCTGATTCTGGACTCCTCCTTAAATCTGGAAGCCCAGGTGGTAGAGGTAACTAGGATCACCTTTACATAATTAAAACTTGTGCACCAACTGCACCTATTCCTGGAGTAATCAGACCTAGCCACTTTGGTACATACTTTGGTGACATCCCGATTAGACTACTGTAACAGGGGTCCCACCACAATATGTCATTATATGCAAATACAGGTTTTCTGAAATCCCCAAACATCCAAAATCCAAAAGAAGTATTTCAGATAAGAGATATTCAATGCTTATATCTTAAGATACATGTATATGATAAGGCACATGTGGTTATGTATGTGTGCATGTATTGTTTATCTTCACTCTTTGTTAGAGGTAACACAGGTTTTGTCAATCTTCCCTCCTCTCTAAAATGGAGTATTCTTTACCACTTCTTGCATCCTCTTACTATTATTACATCACCTCCTTCAAGGCCTCAAGAACTCTCTCACTTAAGTTTTCCTGCTGGCTCTGAAATTCCATGGTGCACATTCAGTTTCCTGCTTACTTCCTCCCACAGCTTTATATCTTTGTTTTCCATACAAAAGAAGTCTCAGTGGATTTCCTGTACCTCCTTCTCATGCTGCTGCTCTTAAAGTGACAGAATTTTAGACTTTAGCTGGGAAATGGTTCAGTAATCAACAAAACAGAGAGTAAATACAGATTTCACAAATCCTGCCAAGATAAAAGAGCTCCAAGCAAGGATGATGGGATGCGGACAGCTCCTTTACCTCCACTAATGATCATTTTTAAATCTTGGTCTACAGCCATTCAAGAGCACAGCTATCCAAGATCAAACAGATTTTCAAACTGTGGACTATCACAAATGTTTGCCCTGCATCCCTTTCCTGTGTTCTCCTGAAGTCTTCAACTTGATCTTTCACTGCATTTGCTCCAGATCTGTGCTTATGTCTCTCCTCCAGACAAACTTTTTCCTTGTTTTTATCTCACAGCTGATTTGCTGTTCATCATCCACACTTACCTTGTCCAGCCCTTAAGATATTTCAAGACATATATTAAAGGGCAAATGGCAGTTTAGGAGTTCCAGTTTTGCCAGGACTTTACTCTTGCAGTGGGCATGTGTGGGCATTTTGCACATGGTCATTCTGTGCCCAGCAGGATAAGTTTGTTTGTCATGAAAGGTCTCAGGACTGACCATTTTCTAGAAGCATCGCCTATGAAATTTCTGCTGCTCCTAGGTAGGTATTCTATTCTATTCTATTCTATTCTATTTTTGGATGAAGGTTAAGAATAAAGTGAAAAGTAAAGGAAACAATGTTTCATAGCATTTACAAAAAGGAGATTTAGCCCAATAGTTATATATTGTTGGAGATCATATTTTTAATCAATACTTTGAATATCCATTGATATGCCAATCTCCAGATTTGACTGGCTCACTTCAGCAAAGAAATTTCACAATGTGTAGAGAAAGTGGGCATGCAAACCTTCTCTCTGAAGTGATTCTCTCACAAGAATCTCACTAATCAATTTGGTTGTATGTTGAGAAGACAGTGCGATGTGAATTTTAGCCTGCTGGTCAAAGTAAAGTCACATCACCCAAACAGCCAACATCTTTTCTTTCTTAAGAAAAACAACTTAAGAAGTTCTCTGTAGGAAAGAAGAAACACATTAATAATGTATAAAGTAATAGAGAAACAGGACAGATCTGAATTATATATCTACAAAGTTGTTTAATCTTAACCTTTAAAATATTTTGGTGATTATTATTCAGAGAAAGTAGCTTCTTTTTTGTTGGAGTAATTAATCTTTTATTCGTGTATTAGGGAATTATTTAAATTAATCTTAACTGGTAATTTTATCAAATTTATATTTTTCAGTCCCCAAAACATTTACTAATGAGTAAGCCCCCTTGAATTCAGAGAGTAACCATGCTTAGATTGCCTTGGTATCAACAATTCTTTTCTTAATCCTTACATATTTCATATGTTGATTGGTTTAGAAATTGTTTTTGAATTCTTCATTTAGACAACTCTTCAATAGCTATGATATAAAATAAATTCATCATTTAGGATATTTTGAAGGACAGTTTTCAGGACACAGAATCAAGGATTAGATAAAAACCTGTTTGCTGCCATTTAGCATACTCCAGAATAAAGACCTTTTCTATAGCTAAGTCTTGAGAAACAGGGAAATTTTCAGAACTGAAGTTGTACGCTTCTATCATTGCACTAGGTATGCATAAAAATGTCATTTTATGGTCAGTGTCCAGTAGAAGAACCACAGAGTCATGCTGGAAGACCTAGACATTCCTAGAGAGAAGCTCTCTCAAGTGTGGTCTAAAAAAAAACATTTTTATTTGTAGTTTTTCACTTTGATGGTTGATGGGGAGGGGGTTCTTGGGCCCCTAACCATAGCTAATGTGGTGGATTGACTATAAATCTGTTTGACACTGGATTTTCCATTTTCTTTAAGAGAGCATATCTTCTTCCAAAATTCTCTTTGAAAATTGTGTCAAAATGTTCCAAACACGCTTATAGAGAACTTTTTTGGGAAAAAATCAGTGTTTGAGATAATATAATGTTTGTTTTTACTTCCATCTAGCATTTATATCCACACTGCTGGACATGAGCTACTCCTCTCAGAACTGTACTATGACATGCCATGAACGTGCTAAATGTGAAGTGCACAATGGCATACAAGGCTGTTATTGTAGCCCAGGATTCACTGGACGAGGCATCAATGGACCAAATACAATTGGCTGTTATGGTAGGAATGATTGTCTTCGTGTAGTACCTTATAACACTTTGCTATGTTGTATCTTTTTAGTGTACTTATTGGACATCTATTTTTTTGACCACCTTGTAAATTATGACACAGGATGGCATCAAATATAGACACAAGGAAATAAAATGAGTCATCTAATTAATTTACATGTTTGCGTATTTTCAGTATATTCTAGAAAATTTGTCACCGCCATCAGGATGGCTCAGGTGGTGAATCTGGCTAGATTAGAGCTCAATTGGTACCACTGAGAAACAAAGGGGAGGTACCAACATATTTGAAGGAACCCCAGATTTTGCAGAAGTCTTTTGAAAATGAAGAGGCCCTATACTGGTCTCCCCGAGAAAAACAGCCCAGTGAGAACTGTGCAAGCAATAGCTGAGTGCCATTGTGAAAATAAAAGTGGGAAAGCAAAATGAGAATAGTGGGAAATAGGTTTCACTGGATACTTGGTTGCTTGTTTGGCATCCTAAAAAAGAACAAATCTGTCAAGAGATGAGAGAACATTACAACATTTATTGCCAAACCCATTTATTTGAAGAATAATAAACATGTTCTGCTGCAAACTTGGGAGTTCTTTTAAAAGACTGAGAGATTTCCTAGAAAAACCAGTGAAGGTGGATACAATATTACAATTTCTCATAGAGGTACTTCATAGTCAAGTTTTTCCACATTATATAATGTAAAACAAACCTGAAAGTATACTGAGTATTGCCTTTGTGGGAAAATAAACAAATAGTTACTATATGAACAGGGTGGTGATCTTGATATGTAGACCAAGAAGGAGAAAAAAAGGTGAAAGAGAGATACATCTGTTCAATGTCACCAATATATCTTTAATTTTTAGGTAAAATTATGTAAAAATGTACAAACTAAGTAAATGCACTTCCAAAAAGATAACAGCTCATTTCATCATTCTGATTTCCATTTTGATGAAGAAGAATAACACCAATAATAACAACAAAAAATTATCATATCAATTCATCTCACAATGAGTGTTGCGATAACTATAACTTTATACAACAATGACCTAGCTATTTGGCATACCTTTTCCAGAATATGAAGACAGAAAATCCCACGTTATCTGAGTGTGGACTCAGATAACCTAGTTCAAAGCAGATATTGAGGGATTTTCTGCCTTGATATTCTGGGATATAGGGTTTTGTGGAAGGCCCCTTAGAGGAAGGTTTATGAACAAGTAGCTCCCATTTCAACTCACTTCTACAAACTTAAGTTTCTTAACACCAACATGCAGAAGTAAAAATAAACAGAGTTTTCCTGTCACATATCTAATAAAGTAAGATAATACCTAATTTGCTTGTTAAAATCAATATTTCAGGTAGTTTATGGAGCCCCCTGTGGCACAGTGGGTTAAACCCCTGTGTCGGCAGGACTGAAGACCGACAGGTCGCAGGTTCGAATCCGGGAAGAGGCAGATGAGCTCCCTCTATCAGCTCCAGCTCTTCATGCAGGGGCATGAGAGAAGCCTCCCATAAGGATGATAAAAACATCAAATCATCCAGGTGTCCCCTGGGCAACATCCTTGCAGACGGCCAATTCCCTCACACCAGAAGCGACTTGCAGTTTCTCAAGTTGCTCCTGACACGACAAAAAAAGAGGGTAGTTTATGCCCCTTGTTCTTTATGCTCAGAACAAATGTCAAAAGGCTGTTAATGTTAACAAATATTTTATTTTATTCAGCAGTGAATTGAGGGTACAGTTATAATGTATTTTAAAAAACACAAAGTTAAAAACTTGGCATTATACTAGATTTTCTTTGACCAGAAGCTGGCTACTTGGAGTGCCTCTGGTGTCGCTGTAAGAAGGTCCTCCATTGTGCATGTGGCAGGGTTCAAACTGCATTGTAGTAAGTGTTCAGTGCTTTGCTCTTCTCCACACTTGTATGACATGGACTCTACCTTGTAGCCTCATTTCTTAAGGTTAGCTCTGCATCTCGTGGTGCCAGAGCACAGTCTGTTCAGCACCTTCCAAGTCACCCAGTCTTCTGGGTGCCCACGAGGGAGTTTCTCATCTGGTATCAGCCACTGATTGAAGTTCCAGGTTTTAGTCTGCAATTTTTGGACTCTCGCTTGCTGAGGTGTTCCTGCGAGTATCTCTGTAGATCTTAGAAAGCTGTTTCTTGATTTAAGACATTGGAATGCTGGCTGATACCCGAACAAAGGATGGACCAGAGATGTCAATGCCTTGGTACTTTTTTTACTGGCTGATACTTCCCAACGGATGTCAGGTGGTACAATCATTGCTAAAGAAAGTATTTAAATTGTGATATAGTTTTGCAATAATGAGATCGGAATTCATTAGAACAAATGCATCTGAGATCACTTTTTCAATAAACTATAATATACAGGCAGTCTCTGAATTACAAACAAGATAGGTTCTGTAGATTTGTTGTTATGTTGTATTTGTATGTAAGTTGGAACAAATACATTTTAAAGTGGGACTCCAGCCAAAAAAAAAAAAAGGAAGGGTTAATACCCCTGTGGAGTTTGTTTTGCTGTCTGTGCCCCTGTTCAGAAAATTTCACCTCACTTTCTGTTCCTGTGACAATTGGATTTTGAACATTTTGGGTTGTCATGGAAACAAGCATTGATGAGAAAGCTTCAGCGGATACCCCCTCTTCCCATGCGAACTCTTACAAAGAGCAAATTTCCCTTCCTAGAGGTAGATTTCCTCTCACTATTGTCTCACCCCCATTTGTAATTAGGAGTCATATGTAAGTTGGATATTTGTAACTCGGGAACTGCCTGTATACTGGCTGTTTTTTTACTATTGGCGGATTTAGCCATATTTTTCTGAACTGGAAAATACTATGCAATACTACTCCATATTTCACTTTGAGAAACTCAATGTTTAAAAAAGGGTGACTCAGTTGGAGTTTTCGGGGGGGTGGGGACGGGACTTTCAAGTTCTGTTTTGCTGAGAAAGTTTATAAGAGAGAACAGTAACATGTGTCATTGATAAATATACTGTTCTTTTGCCATTTTCACTTAAATTGCTTTTCTTCAACTGAACCATTCAGCTTTCAAACTTTGATATGTGTTCCATTGTTGTAATATCGTGATCAATCACAACAATCAATGGTACATCTGAGCATAAATCAGAACTTTAAAAGGTTTGGCATTGGGCATGCCAGTGGTCATGTTGAGTGGAACTGGCAGATATAGCCCCAATAGTTACTTTTCAAGCTCTGTATTATTTGTGAAACATCTATTCCCATTGTAATCGATACTACACCTACAACAGGAAATGAAATTGCCAGGATGGTTTTCTGTGTGTGCTTAAGATTTACCGATTCTGGTAGAAATTACTTGGTGGTTAGGATTTTGAATAATGTGTTCTTTATCCACTAAATTGCCATTTGACACTAGTCCTCCTTCAAGTGAGTTCTTCACTCCATCTGAATGCATAGTAAGAACAGAATCTTTTAAGTAGCATTGCTCTGTGTCCATGGCTGTGCAGTTCCATCTCAGGAGGTAGTATTTTGGTCCCCACTCTGCTAGTTTTTAGGCCTACGGTTCAGATACTAACTGGAAACTTCTGATGTTGTTGTGAATTTGGCCTGTAATCCTATGTACATTCCCACTAAACTCAGTAGAGTTTTGTTTTTAAAGAACCAAACTGTTAATGGGTGATCATCACTGTAATGCAATGCATGTTTATTCAGAACGAAGAACTACTGGAGTACCAAGTAACTACTACTTGAGGAGCTAGCAAGGGTTAGTGGTTTGGGTGTTAAACCAGCTTGGGGAACCAGGGTTGAAACCCCTTCTTGGCTGTCTATACAATGGGATGGCCATCTTTGTAAATAAATATTTTGAAAAGAAATCCATAAGGTAAACTATTCTGTTAAAAGCTTTATATTTTTACATATTTTATATTTATACCTTTTCAATTATTACCTGATCCTACTGAGCTTAATGGAAATTACATCTGAATAAATCACCGCTTTGAGTCGCCTGAGGGCTGAGAAAAGCGGTATATAAATAAAGTAAATAAATAAATAAATATTTTTAAGATTGCGCAATGGTTGCAAATTTCTGATTTACTGATAGAAAAATAATTTTTTCCTGTTTTATCCATGTGTAATTGCAATATATGGTAAAGACTTAGGCCCCTTCCACACAGCTGAATAAAATACATTATCTGCTTTGAACTGGAATATATGGCAGTGTGGACTCAGATATTGTGTGATTTTCTGCCTTGATATTCGGGAAGTGCATTCACACAGAGTGGAAAATGCACACCTTCACAGATTTTATGTGGGGCATCCAAACAACGCCTCACATTGCATTAAATTAACACAAAGCAGGTAAACCCTGGAAGTATAGATAGTGCCTGGATAGTGCCAAGTATAGATAGTGCCTGGACCACCCCCTCAAAAGTCCTGGACTTCTGAGAAGCAGTCCAGACAGCCCTCTTGCGTTTTCTAGGCTTATTCAACCTGGAATATCCAAGAGGGATTTAATGCCCTCTCTAACCCACCTAGAAAAGCCTTAAAAAGTAAAAAAAAAATCACTTACCCAGCTGGCATTTCCCTGCCGCCAGCCCTCTCCTAGCATGTAGAAATGACACACAAGGAGAAAGGGGGGAGGAAAGCTGCTCCTGCCCTCCCTTCTCCTAGCGCATCATTTCCATGCACTAGGAGAGGGCTGGCAGAAGGGTAAATAATTTTTACTCTTTAAGACTTGGGGGGGGGTGTTATTGGTGTCTGGGTTAACTGGACACCCCCCCCCCAAGAAAGCGGGGGGGGGGGGTTACCAGTATGGGGACAGAAGTCCAGCCTGACCCAGATTTTTTAAACCGGCATTGGACCGGACTTTTCCGCTATCTGGAACCACTCTGGGTTATATGGCTATGTGAAAGGGCCCTTTGTAAGCATTGGCAATATAATGTCCCACAATCTGACAATACAAATTTCAATTTCTCACAATTCCTCAGAGTGATGGTATGTGGTCAAAGTCTCTTTGCCATAGTGAACAGTGTAGAAGTAGCATTTTTGGTGGTTACATGGATCCAAACATCTGCTGAGTATAATTGATAACCCCAGCCCTGTTTAAGTGTGTATTGTTTCCATTATTTTATTAATCTTTTTCTTAGCATTCTTGAACATTTTGTGTTCAAGAAATGCAGGAAAGATGTATTTTAACTAGATAAAAATCTGCCTTTCCTGCTGCATTACACATAAGAATTGGATAGCATAATAAGGCACATTCTTGGAAAGAAAATGCATGTTTCTTGAAGGTGGCACATTGCACAACAACGGTTAATATTCTCTATATTCTTTTAAGACCACATTTGCCATCTGTTTGTAATTGGATAGGTTCTTAAAAGGAGTAAGAGAAAGTCACCGTAGTAATTAGCTTGAAACTAAAATATGTGAAGCAATGCTGTGTCTTAATGATATGTCAGATCTTGTGTGTTTCTCCTAGAAAGTCTTCTTGTTCTGGAGATAAATGGTCACTTGCTTTCAATGTATAATCTTTGTTTATTCCTACAACAGCAGCTCTGCCATCATCAATGCAAACTCTCTTTCATGCACACATATAAACTGCAGCTACCTAAATTCAGTATAATCATGCAAGTTAGTGAGGTGGTTACATTCACTGTTGCTGTCATTAGCATCAATTTAACAATTTTGCACCTGTTCACTAATAGCTACCTTTTAATGATCTCCTTAATGATGTCATTTAAATACCTCCTTGCTTCACTTTGAACTCGAGGGCTTTGTGTTGCAATAATCAAAGAAGCTATAGTTCTTGTTGCTTTCAAAGTAATATTCAGCCTCTACAAAAGGTATGCTTTTGTCAGTGGGGAGAAATGGCAGTTCGCAGTTAAATTCCGCACAAGTGTAACGTACTATGAAACCAGGCCTTCATTTCTTTCTATTTAAGTGCTTGAAGGAATCCTGCTCATGCTCGAAAATGGTAGCATTCTTCACAATATCTTACATCATCTGAAGACTTATGGGGTGAGGAGGAGCAGCAAGAGAGAAAGGAAACTGACAAAGAATAGTCAGTTTGGTCCTTTCCTTTGGCAAGAATGAAAATGGCCATACTATGAATAGAAGACACTAAAATATCTGCTGGATTTTAGTGTTTTCTATTCACAGTATTAATAATCTGGTTGCAATCTGGTGACTTGTAATATTGTTTGCTTATGTGGCAGTGGAGACTCATATAATCCAGTTCCAAACAGATAATCTGGGATCAGATCCTGGGATAAAGGGCAGGGTAGATCCAGCCTGATAATAGAATGGATATAATAAAAGAATGTCAGTTAACCAGGTAGGTTTTTGAAAGATCCATTGAAGGCTGAGGAGGTAGTCTAAGGCCACTTCCACATAGCTGAATAAAATCTCACATTATCTGATTAGAACTGGGATATATGGCAGTGTGGTCTAAGGTCCCTTCCACATATCCCTATATCCCAGGATATCAAAGCAGAAAATCCCACAATATCTGCTTTGAACTGGGTTATCTGAATCCATACTCAGATAACGTGGGATTTTCTGCCTTGATATCCTTAAATATAGGGCTGTGTGGAAGGGCCCTCAGATAACCAAGTTCAAATCAGTTATTGTGGGTTATTCTGCCTTGATATTCTGAGTTATATGGCTGTGTTGGGTGTTTAGCTCTAGACTAGACACCCAACCCCAGCTGGATCCACATCAGGTTGCTCCTCCATTTTGCTCCTTTCAGGTCCAATTGATTTAATTATAACAACAGTCAAATAAAGTGGCTCGTATTTAACCCATAATCATGCGATATGCGGGGCTTGATGAATGCAAAGCTGGGGTGAAAATTGCTGGAAGAAACATTAACAACCTCAGATACGCAGATGACACCACTGATGGCAGAAAGCAAGGAGGAGCTGAGGAGCCTTCTAATCAAGGTGAAAGAAGAAAGCGCAAAAGCTGGGTTGCAGCTAAACATAAAAAAAAACAAGATTATGGTAACAAGAATGATTGACAACTGGAAAATAGAGGGAGAAAATGTGGAGGCCGTGACAGACTTTGTATTTCTAGGTGCAAAGATTACTGCAGATGAAGACTGTGGCCAGGAAATCAGAAGACGCTTACTTCTTGGGAGGAGAGCAATATCCAATCTCGATAAAATAGTAAAGAGTAGAGACATCACACTGGCAACAAAGATCTGCATAGTCAAAGCCATGGTATTCCCTGTAGTCACCTACGGATGTGAGAGCTGGACCTTAGGGAAGCCTGAGCGAAGGAAGATAGATGCTTTTGAAATGTGGTGTTGGAGGAAAGTTCTGAGAGTGCCTTGGACTGCGAGAAGATCCAACCAGTCCATCCTCCAGGAAATAAAGCCCGACTGCTCATTGGAGGGAAGGCTACTAGAGACAAAGTTGAAGTACTCTGGCCACATCATGAGGAGACAGCAAAGCCTAGAGAAGACAATTATGCTGGGGAAAGTGGAAGGCAAAAGGAAGATTGGCCGACCAAGGGCAAGATGGATGGATGGCATCCTTGAAGTGACTGGACTGACCTTGAAGGAGCTGGGGGTGGTGACGGCCGACAGGGAGCTCTGGCGTGGGCTGGTCCATGAGGTCACAAAGAGTTGGAGACGACTGAACAAATGAACAACAACAACATTTAACCCAACTTTCTGTGTCTGGTCTTATATTCCATGGTGGGTCATCAACTGTTTATCCATGCTTCAGAGCACTGGAATCTTTGCCCATAAAACTCTTCAGTGTTACCATTTAAATAGGGCCATTGTGATTGTGCTTATATGTAGATGGGCACTTGTACTTGTATGTTGTTTAAGTGTACTTGCCACTTAAACAACATACATAAAGAACACTAATTCAGCTGTGCATATCACCAAATCAAGAAATCTGTTTTTTCATTGTTAGTGAAACTCAAAATAGAACTGGCCAACATCTTTTATACACTAGCTGAAAAACTGGGCAATTGCAACCTTTGGCCCAGTTTCATACATATTTTCAACTTAAGTTGAAAAGCTCTATTTAAGTGACAATTTCAGACTGCTAGGAGATCTGTTCCTCTTCCAATAGTAAAGGTAAAGGTAGTCCCCTGACAGTAAGTCCAGTCATGTCTGACTCTGGGGTGTGGTGCTCATCTCCATTTCTAAGCCGATGAGCCAGCATTGTCCGTAGACACCTCCAAGGTCATGTGGCCGGCATGACTGCATGGAGTGCCGTTACCTTCCCGCCGGAGCGGTACCTATTGATCTACTCACATTTGCATGTTTTCGAACTGCTAGGTTGGCAGAAGCTAGGGCTGACAGCGGAAGCTCATGCTGCTCCCCGGAATCGAACCTGCGACCCTTCGATCAACAAGCTCAGCAGCTCAGTGCTTTAACCCACTGCACCACCGGGGGCTCCTTCCTCTTCCAATAGGATAGACTTAAAAGAGAAGGACAAAGAAAGGAATAAAGACGGGTGGTGTAAAGAGAAAGATGGAAACAACAACAATTCTGGAGTTTTTACTGTGTGAGTATTGGCAGTTTTTTGCACATAATATCTCGGAAAATCATAGCTTTCCAATGTTTCATAGATGAAAAAAGGGACAAATGTGTCCAAGTAACATCAGAGTTTAGGCTGCTGTAGAATCACCAGTAAGGAAAACCACACAATACAGGACAAGCTGCAGCAGTTTGCTTTTTCCTCATGGCCTTACACACAGCCATATAACTCAGAATATAAAGGCAGATAATCCATAATATCTGCTTTGAACTGGATTATCTGACTCCACACTACCATATAATCCAGTTCACTGTGGATTTTATACAACTGTGTAAAAGAGGCCTCAGCCTTCTGAGAAGGGCACGCTTCTACCCCCCTCCTCTCCCCCCTCTTCACATGTCAAGTGAATGCAAGCTACATTTGCACTTTGAACTCGATTTGCAGCCAACAAAGGAGTGGGAGGAAGAGAGAGAAAGTGAAACATTTTACAAATAGTTCCCTTGAAATGATGAGACAGCATGTGTGGAAAGGATACAATGCTAGGGTTTTTCCACACAGCCATATAACCTAGAATATCAAGGCAGGAAATCCCACAATATCTGCTTTGAACTGGGTTATCTGAATCCACACTGCCATACAGTTCAAAGCAGAAAATGTGAGATTTGATTCAGCTCTGTGGAAGGGGCCTTAGTCATGGAAAATATAGATAATACATTAATACAGGGGTCCTCGAACCTTTTAAACAGAGGGCCAGGTCACAGTCCCTCAAACTGTTGAAGAATCAGATTATAATTTGGAAAAAATGAATGAATTCCAATGCACACTGCACATATCTTTTTGTAGTGCAAAAAGCACCTAGAAACAATACAATAATTAAAATGAAGAACAATTTTAACAAATTATCAACTTATTAGTATTTCAATGGAACATAGCCTGCTTTTGGCTCCTGAGATAGGATTGTTGTTGTTGCTTGCTTGCTTTCAAGTGGCTTCAGACTTAGGTTGACTCTGAGCGAGGGCTGGTTAAATGACCTTGGAGGGCCGTTTTTGAGGACCTTAGTTTGAGGACCCCTGCTGTAATGTTTTTCAGTAAAAGTTAAAACAAAGACACCAACTGATTTGATCAAAATATCATCACAATAAAATGAGATGTAAGTCAGGGTCCTTATTTTCAGTGTTTTCTTGATAGGGAATGATTACTAAATCCTCTACACACATGTTGAACAAAACGTTTGGTTTTCAAGATCAAACTTTTTTGGTAAAATTGCTATAATAGATCATAGTAACAAAGGGGTAAGAAAAACTGGCCAACATTATGAAAAACCTGGTGATTAAACAGATATCAAATAGAATGATAAGAAATCAGATGAGGAATACAAGTTAGAGGACTAAAGTTCTTTTTAAATTAGGAATAGAATTTTAAATCAGAATATTAATCAAATCTAAACTACAGAAAAATGAAACTTCAGTGCTACATATAACTCCTATAAGATAAACAATCAAAATATTATTGAATAACAGCAGGCAACAAGAACACCGAGTGAAATGCAATGCTGGGAATTCCCTTAGCTCATTAGAAATAAAAATGGGCCGACATACTTGCTGCTTCCCTGTTTTGTCATTTGAGCTCTGCTGGTTTCCTAACTTCCTGACTGTCAATTTGTCATTTTACTGACACAACACAAAATATCGAAGTAAACAGTATGATCACAGTGCTTACTTTAACATCCTATACTCCGTCAGGACTGCAAAGCCAAACTGTTTGTGCTACACAAGGCGAAAGGGTATGAGCATGGAGATAAGGCAGCCACAAGATCTTTTTGTAATTGTCAGTGACAATTTATACTCCGAAAGATTAATCAATTTCTGCTGGAAAACAAGATCAGCTCTTCCAGATATACCAAAAGGAAAATATTGTCATCGGGTCTGGTGTAAACTTTCCTCATTTTGCATCGATTCTTTTCTTTTCCACAATTTCAGACATATTTGTTTTCCATCTTGTGTTATTAGGCCGTGTCACTATTAAATATTTTCCTTTTTCTTCTGCAACTCTCATGTTCATTCTCCTTGCCTTTTTCCTCACTGAGCTCCTGATTACATTCATTTTCTTTCTCACATTCTGGCCTATCTATCTTTCCCCTTTATCTTTTCCCCACAGATATTACCTATATGTCTTCTTCCACTTTGCTTTTTTATTTTACAACTGACAATTTCTGACTAAAAGTCTAAATCTTCCTTTTTCCCCTTTCCTGCCTTCTCCTCCTTTCCTATCTCTGAATATCTCCACCCCTCATTTCCCTCTTATTCCTCCCTCTTTCTCCTTTTTTAGCCTATATGAGATCCATTGAACCAAAATGTTGGGCCTGAATTTCTGCCTCAATATATCCCTCTAAGGCCCCGTCCACACTGCTGAATAAATTCCCACATTTTCTGCTTTGAACTGGAATATATGGCAGACGATTTTATTAACCCCAAATTTTCAACTATAAACCAAAACCCAGCACAATTAAAATGTGTATTAGAGGTAGAATGTAAGTTCTTCGGTTGGAAATTCACAGGTGAGGAATTTTGCTAACATTTATATGATGAAAAAGTCCTGATGCTATAGGAGAAAGGCAGGCAGCAGCTGATCTAGCTCACTATAAAGCAGCTGGTAGTAACCTGTTTTTTATGATATATCTGTTCATTCTGTCATGAGAAATAACCTCAGTTTAGCCTGGGGTTACAAAATGGTTCTGGTAAAGTCTGGCCTGAGGCACTATTCTGCAGCACAGACTGTACAGAAGGCCTCAGATTACTGAAACTCTTTTCTCAAACCCTCTTCCCTACCACAATTCTGGCTGCTTGGTGTAAGTATTCTCATACACTAGACATTTCAAGGGTAGCACCATGTGTAAAAGCTGTAGTTGAGAAAGGAGATCCTCCTAGATCAGCATAAACCTACTTCTACAAATGCAACCTGCCTTTTCCATGTCTCTATGGACCTCTTCACATGGGCTAATAATCAGTAGTGGTGGCAGGTTTTTTGCAGTTTCACCACAGAACCCACCAGCTCCCATAACACAACAGAAAAATACTTCTGGGGCTGTTCTGTGGTGAAAGTGCCAAAAAAAAAACAACCCTGTGCTGATACTGAAAAATAGCCAGCTGTGCATGATGGGAGACTTTCCACTTTTTATAGGGAAAGATGAATTGAGCCAGCTTCCTGAAGCTTCCCTGAGGGTGTGGGGGCAACAAGTCCCCACATCTCCTAGGAGGGCACTGTTGTGGGGCGTGGAGCAACAAGTCCCCACATCCCCTGGGCAGGCGCTGCTGGCATAACCGCAATCCATGGCGCTACTCGAGGATTTCAGTGGTGTGCATGAAGAGGTCCTACAGCTAAAAAAAACTTAGAGGTTTAGATGTTTAGAAGTGATAAATACTAAAAAGTATTTATCCCTGAGTACATAAACTCTGTATGAAAATATACAAACTGTTCTAAAGCTGGATATATTTTGTTTTTAAACATATGGCGAGATTTCATGACACTGATTACTTTTAGAAGGGCATAAATAAAAACACTCTCCACCCTTCTCTACTTTTGCCTCTGCTTTCTTGCAGCCCTCATCCCAAGTCTCTGAGGACTTGTATACACTTCCAGCACATCCATAAGTGTTTCCAGTTGCCAAGGAGCAGCAATCTTCCCTCCCCCCAAGTTTATAGTTTTCCTGAGCTACAGTTCTTCCTTTAAGAAACGGAAACACTTAAATGAAATTGGAATAAAGTGTGTTTCCCAAACTCACTCCTAAAGGTTTGCTTTTTACAAAAGAAAAACTGTTGCTCAGGTGACCATTTGGGGTTGTTTGAAGATGCTGAATAACATTTTGCAGCCTTCGTCTCAAGGGCAGACCAACCCAGTTTTTCTCCTGCAAAACAAGTCAGCCTCAGAAAACATAATATTAAGGAGACATCAGGGAATTAAAACAAAAGAATTCATAGGCAATGGAAAACTTAAAAGCCATGGGTTCATCACTTGCTGAACTCTTGTTTGCCGTGATATCCTTGGATGCCTAGGATTCAGGGCCTTAGATGAATTCCCTTCTCTAAGTGTATATCTATACTGTATAATTAATGCTGTTTGACATCCCTTTATTGCCATGGCTGAATGCTATGGAATCATAGCATTCAGTGGTTTTGGTGAGGCTCCAGTACTACTTGGCAGAAAGAAATTAAAGGGCCTTTTAAAATTACAACTCCATAGTTTGATAGCAGTTAAAATGATATCAAACTGTATTAATTCTACGGTGCATATGCACCTTAAGTCTCCAGGTGAGGGGATGGCTGAGCAATGCTGGAGGAGGACAAAGTTTGAATTTGGTTTGAGAAACCTTTAAAGCCTAGGTGTCTTTCTCCTATGCTACACCAAGGCTCAATGGCTCAGTACAAATGTGTTTGCATGTATGTTTCACTTGCATGAAATTAATGAGAGCAACGAAAGGTTTCTGAGATGTACTAAGTTGTTCTCTGCATTCAGTTTTGTTGTCTTCTCCGTAGGCAAGCTACTGGAGAAATAATTTCACAGTGACGTGCATTCTATCAGACAAGTAGAAAAGTCCATTAAAAGTGTAATTTGTAACAGAAAATGCATTGTAGCTTTTAAAACCAATATGGTGAGAAACAGATCTATATCAGCTCTTCTCTGGGAGGATTGTAGCACCTAAAATGTAGTTGAATTTGCACACATGAATAGCTGTGATAACTATTTTATTTAAAAAAATTAAAAACCCAACCAGATGTGTGGCATTTACTGTACTCTAGCCATGACAATACATTGCCTCTAAATGGTTGTCTTTTAGATAAGCCCAAAAATACATTGTTTATGCCTTTTTGAATATAGTTAGAGAGGACTCATCCAAAGTTTACAAGTAGGAACACACAAATTATCCATATTATACTTTCTGGAGAAGTTATTGTTTGTTATAAAAATGAGACAAAGTATTTTTCAATCTTATTTTATATACAATATGTTAAATGAAGATTAATAGGTATGCTGGTCTAATAAGTATAATGAAATATATGAGTGATTCCCTTGAGCCACCTTTTATCAAAGCCTAGTTTTTTGTCTACAGTCTCATGTTCACAACTAGACATTTGTAGGGAAACAAAAAATAAACCATGTTCATAGACAACTGGGATTCAAATATTTCTTTGCCAATGAATTATTTTATCACATCAGTATGTCAAAGAATAAGTAGTTAAATGGCATCCCACTTAAATATAGCCCATCGTAAATTGAATTATTGACATTTCAGGTGAAACTACTTTGGAGTGATTTTATGATTGGTGGACATTTGTTTGAGCACTCTAACATTAGTAAGAATGCAGAAATATTAATATTCACCTTCATAGGATTAAGGCCCCGTTTACACTGCCATAAAATGAAGATTATCAAATAAAAATCCACTTTATTTGAACTGGATTATATGAATATACACTGCCATATAATCTAGTTCAAATCAGATAATCTGGGTTTTATATGGCAGTGTAGGAGGGGCCGAAGGCATTTAGCTATTTTTATCCATCTTTATGTTGTACATAATGGTGACCTTTTTGACATTGACCCTGTGCTGATCTGCAATATGCCAGGATAAGCAGTGGCAGAAGGAGGAAAAAGATCAGGAATAATGTAACTGTGTAGGAAGGGAAGAATTGGAAAAATATTCTGGTTGGAGCTGAAAGATTTTATTAGTGTTCCCCTGGTACCACTGTACAATCCTAGAAAAAGTGCAAGTGCTAGTGGTGTACCAACAAGGTTGCAGCTACTTTTGTCCAGGATATAGTGCAAGAAGTCCATGTCTAACTCACTTTCTCACTCATACGCACATTTGTTTGTTATAGTTACATGAGAACTATCACTGCTGTGATATCATAGGGATCTGACTCTTTGATCTCACAAGAACTACCAAGGAGTTGTAACTGTCATGTTGTGGGAAACATTGGAACAGGGATGTTTTAACTTTAACTTAGCTTTTGTCCTGGAACCAAATTGGTTTGCCTTCGTTTTCTTAGACTATGATTCTGAGTAAACCAAAAGGAGAACTGTCGAAGAGAACTGTCACTACCTCTGAGGATGCTTGCCATAGATGCAGGCGAAATGTCAGGAGAGAATGCCTCTAGACCATGGCCATATAGCCCAAAAAACTACAACAACCCAAAAGGAGAACCATTGAAATTTTAAAAAGCCTACCTGAACAACAGTTTCTCCCTGTGGTGGAAGACGAAGTGCCTTTCAGTGCTTCACCTCCACTTTAGGAGGCAAGTGGGTGGGACCTGCCATGCATCGTATGATGGCGCATGGCAGGCCCCATCCAAGCCGTGAAATAAAGTGGCAAAACAAGGGTTAAACAGCTTATAGATGGGAAGGTTGAGAACAGAGATGTCTAACTTCTGGCCCTTCAGATGTTTGATCCTCCAATGCCCAGAAGTCCTAACCATTTTGTCCGATGGCCAGGAATTCTGGGAGCTAAAGTCCAAAACCTGCCACAAATTTTGACACCACTGATATAGAAACTTTAAAATGCCATTGTGTGACTTACCCTGTATATCAGTGAGTATGGCTTTGACATGTCAGTCTGTGATAATGCACCTATCCGTATGGGCTTTATCTTGTTCTTACATTTGGTAGATTCACAATCAGCATTGTGAACTGTTCCCAGAAACAGCCTGGCAGCCAGTGGCACTGTTTTAACATGGGATCTGTATGATCCCTGTAAACCAGTACAAGTTAACCATCTGGCTGCAGCTCTTTGGGGCAATTATGAGTACTTTTGAGAAGTAACTCGATGTAGAGTACATTACAGAAATCCAACCAGGATGAAGTAACATATCACTGTGGACTGATAAAAAGCTCTAGGAAGAGGCACAATTGGATTTAGTTGTGCAGATGCACTCCTTGAACCTCTTCACATGGGGCAAATTTCAGTGACAACTCCAGTACTGCAGAACGAGAGGCTTCCTGTCATTGCATTGCCCTCAACAGGGTAAGCAAGCCAGCATCCACTTCCCCCCATGTGATAAGATAGGAAAGCCAGGATGGTACGAGGTTCCCATACCCCTGCACATCTACTGACAGAATCACCACAATCTGCTGTGATTCCCTTGTCACTGCCAAAACCTGAATCTTAGGCCCAGGGCTGAATCCAGGACTACACCTAAACAGTGTAAACCGATTCAACACAGGCTGAATCCCTATCTCCAGAAAGACCCAAACCAAGTCTTTGAATTAGAATCCAATGACTGCATCATTCTATTGCCACAGCTACAAATATGGAGCTGTACATGATGCAAATGGGAACATTCATCCATATCAGTACTTCCTTGCTGGCTCCTTTTAGGGTGTTGACAGGATACTGAAAATAATAGAAAAACTGTTCTCTACCCAAACAGTCTGTTTAATCAGTCTTTAAAACCCAGAGTTGGCAGAGAAATAAAGTCACTTTACAATATGATACGAAGCAGTGGAAATCTAACAAAGAGTCTGATTGGATCTTAACATTTATTTAATGTGAGATTTTAGCACATCACAATGAAACACTGTCTGGCTAAGCCCTTAGGGTGCGGTACCTGGAGGCCACGGGGAAACCTACGTCAGCAGAATTATACTGTGTGTGCTTTCTTGATATGCTTCAGTGCACAGGGAACAGAGATTTTAAATATCTGTTTAGGAACACGGATCAAGTACAATTATTATTTCTTATACATTAGCCCCTTATACAGTAAAGCATAAGTTGTTGGCAGTGTTTCTTCTTTTGGGAATATACCGTATATTCCGGTGTATAAGATGACTGAGTGTATAAGACGACCCCCCAACTTTTACAATTAAAATACAGATTTTGGGATATACTCTCCATATAAGACCACCCCTCTTCCAATGCACACCAAATAAATTTTTAAAAAACATCAGATTTGATTTTAAATCCAAGACTATCAGAGTGGTAACCAGTAGGGCTGGGTAACCACGGAAAATTTTGTTTCTAAACTCGATTCGTTTTTGGGGGGTTTTTTGCGTTTCATTTTTTAAAAGAATTCCGAAATTTTCCTTTAAAAAAGTTCAAAATATACGAAATTTCATAAAATTATGAAACAATTACGAAACGATTTCGAAACAATTACGAATCGATTCGTTAATGGCGGACGCGATTGCGCAATATGCTAAAAAACCCTCCAAATGGGACAGGCGGAACTTCTGAAGCTTCCCTCTCCCTCTGTTGTTGACTGTTGGTGTGATAATTTATTTTTTATCACTGATAAAACAAACAACAACCCTAAAACTTGCACCAGACATACGGAAACAATTACGAAACAATTTCGAAACAATTACGAAACAATTACGAAACAATTACGAAATAAATTGAAAAAAATCGTTTCGATTTTTAATTACTCCTGCATGGCTCAATATCGGATCGTAAGCTAATTTAAATACGAATTAATAACGAATTACGAAATTAATGAATGAAACTGCCCAACCCTTGTAGCCAGCTCTTCAGCTTAGAAATGGAGATGAGCACCAACCCCCAGAATTGGACACAACTGGACTTACTGTCAGGGGAAAACCTATACCTTACCTAGAGAGAGCCCAGGTCCAATATCTTTTCCCAAACAACAACAATAATAGTAGAACCCTAGAGTTAGAAGGGACTTCAATGACCATTCAGTCTAACCGTAATTCTGCCAGGCAGCAAAACACATCCTAGCCCTCCTGACAGGTGGCCATCCTGTTCTGCTTAACAACAACAACAACAGAACCTTAGAGTAGGAAAGGACCCCAATGGCCAGGGAAGAACATACATCCAACCCCTCATGAAAGGTGGCCATACAACTCTGCTTAATAACAACAACAACAACAACATCACAATAAGAGAACCCTAGAGTTAGAAGGGACTCCAATGGCCAGCCAGTCTAACCCTAATTCTGCCAGGCAGCAAAACACACCCAAGCCCTCCTGACAGGTGGCCATCCTGCTCTGCTTAATAAGAACAACAACAACAACAACAACAGGACCCTAGAGTTGGAGAGGACCCCAATGGCCATCCAGTCCAACCCTGTGGGAGCTGCCAAGCAGCCCCAAGCCAGTGGTGATGGGGAGAGCACCAGGCTCATGAGGTGGGTACATCCCAGCAGGCTACCACCCCTAGCCATTCTCCAAGGTAACGGGGACTCATGCTCCTCTTCCTCGTCCCCTCCTTCCCCCCTCACTCCCCCTCCTCAGGCTGCACCACTTCGGGGATGGCGAGGGAGGCGAGCAGCTGCCCACCTGCTGGAGCAGGTTTTGGCTCCCACAGCAGTTGAAGCAGAAACCAAAGGGACCCTGCAATATCCGACATACAAGACGGCTCCCTATTTTGGAGATGATTTTCTGGGGTTCAAAAGTCATCTTGTACCCCAGAATATATGGTAGCTTCATACGAGCTATAATTCATCAAGTGTTAAGTTGCAAGAATATTGAGAAAGGTGCTCCTTTCTCACTCCCAATTTAGAATAACCCTTCAATGTCCTCTTAGTATTTTGTCTGGTTGCTCCTCTAGCTGGTCTATCCTCTATCTGTCCCAGAAAAGAGAAAAGAATGAGAAAGTGATGACATTTTTAATCTTTGTTCTTCTCGCATCAAGGAGGAGTGGCAGGGCATTCTGAAGTTCATCTGTGAGCCTTGGGGATGTGATTTTTTTTATTTGCTTCATTTTTTTTATTTTACCTCTTGCTGTCCTGTTTATTTCAACCTGTCTACCTCCTAAGAACTATGGACTCTTCATCTTACACCATATTCCCTTCCAGATTCATAGAGCACATCCCCTTCCAAATTCATTCATCTCCATGTGTAGACAGTGTCTCTGATGAAGTGTGATGGTACAGTGTCCTATTCTCCCACTTCCACATGAGTAGAATCACCTTAAGCAACATCCAAATAGGGCTTATGTTTTCCAGACATTCCTCATAGGATGCCCTCTGAATTTCATGTTTAGACTTGGGTCCCAATTCCAAGATATCTGATTATGCATGCATGTGCAAATACAGGTATAACCAAACTCTGAAAAAAGCTAACAAGACATTCTGGTCCAAAGCATAAGGGATTCTCAACCCGTATTTATTTTGAGATACTCAACCTGCATTCGGTCCTACAAAACACAATAGCTTGCTTCCAAAAGTTGAAGGTAGGGGCTTGCACTACCGCTAGATGTAAGATGAACAAAACTAAGTTTAATAACTGATTTTTTTTCAAAGAGGAATAAATATCACCTTCCCAATAATAAGCTGTGACTGCTCAAAGTTTTTAGATTAGATATGCTTGATTACCATTCCTAATAAACAACAGAGCTTTTCCCATCTTAAAAGCTTTATCTTAATATCACATTTCCTTAAATTCCTTTGCAGCCAAACCATCACAACCAAAAACAGATGTTGTACAGGCGTCTTCCACTGTCTCCGGCTCTTCTTGTTGCCTATGACTTCTAAAATGATTCTTTTTCAATTATTCCTGCTGAAGTCTCCTCTGGTGTTGTGCTCTGCTGCCTGCTTAAACTTACATCACAACCTCACAGGCCTAAAAGTACTGGAGAAAACTGAACAGAATCAGTCTGACATCAGAGACACAATGTTCCAGCCAAATATAAGCTATAGATTGTAGAAGAGTTAGAAGGACACCTGGCTGCACAATCTGGATTCAGACTTGCCAATGAGCAAAATGTGCATGCACACATTTTTAATTTTTTTATACCTTGTTTCAGAGCCATCTGCATCCTTGCTTTGCCAGTGAGTTAACATCTTGTGTCCTCCACTGCCCTCAACCAAAGATAGTTTGTGTCCATTGTGGCTGATGAGGCCGAGAACAGGGCAGCAAATGCTTAACAGCACTAGAGAAGATAAGCAAAGCCAGGACTAAAGTGGAAATTCACAGAGAGAAAGAGAAGGAGAGCACATACAATAAACACTCAGATAGGTAAAATCTCATACACTAAATTTCAGTAGATTGTGGAAGAAAGAACTGGAAAAGGAAAGAGTTAAAGGAAACCCAATTGTTGGATTTAGAGGAATGGACATGGTAGAAAGGAGGAGCCTCTCAAGGAAGGTGGGAGGAGGCGCTGGAGAAAAGATGAATAGAAAGAGATACAAGAAAGTTGTGCTAGAAATAAAATATAGCAAAGTTATGTACTATGTTCATGTGTGTGTGTGCTTCATAATCTTAGACAATAAACAAGTCTTTGTAATTAAACATACAAAAACCCATAATAGAAACAAAATCAATGTAAAATCATTTATGAGTGGGTGGGGAGGAATTAATACAGGATAATAGCACTCTAGATAAAATTATTCATACATCAAAGAGACCCAAAAAAGGGACTAAGGATGGTTCATGCAACATGGCTTCCTATTCCACTCAGCTATCTGATCCAGTCCTAAGACTTAAAGCCATTCTCTTCCCATCATTCTAAAATCTGTGTTGTCGAAGGCTTTCATGGCTAGAATCACTGGGCTGCTATGATTTTTCTGGGCTGTATGGACATGTTCCAGAAGCATTCTCACCTGATATTGCAGGCATCCTCAGAGGTTGTGAGGTATGTTGGTAACTAGTGAAGTGGGGTTTATATATCTGTGGAATGTCCAGGGTGGGAGAAAGAACTCTTGTTTGTTTGAGGCAGGTGCGAATGTTGCAATTGGCCCCCTTGATGAATAGCCTTGCAGCTTCAAGACTTGGCTGCTTCCTGCCTGGGGGAATCCTTTGTTGGGAGGTGATTAACTGGCCCTGATTGTTTCTTGTCTGAAACTCCCCTGTGCTCCTTTCTCACTCCCAATTTAGAATAACCCTTCAATGTTGTTCTTTATTTATTCTGCAACCTCCTTGATCTATCAACTTTATTTCTACCAACAAGCTGTCATCCTATCGAACTGATTTTCCTTATTCAGTTTATATCTCCTGCTCAAAATTCCTAACAAATCATGTTCCTTATGGAATTTGTAATTACCAGGTGTATTTGTGAACACCTCACTACCACCATTCCAAGCAAAGCTAGTTTCTCCGATAAGTCATTTTTAAACCATACATCTTACACAGATAGTGTAACCAAGGCAACCAGAACTGTTAATACACAATAACAAAGCAAACTTATCTGGCTTACTTGGTTGCTTTATAGTCTCACTCAGAGATTACTCAAAAACTGAAAATATGAGCAAACATTCATTTCACATTGATTAATCAAAACAATCCCTACAGATCTGAGCTCCAGAAAAAAGGGGATAATTTTTAAAAAATTATCTTGCTTTTAAAAATAAACTGCTAGATAGATGTGATCAGTAGATCCAATACCTCATCACATGAATGAGGTCCCTCACCATGATTCGCGAGCCTTCGTGATGAATTGTGGCAACAGGGTGGCAGAGGAGCAATCCCTTTGCCCCACCTGCCGGTTGACATTTCCCCATCCTTGGTGGGGAAGTGTTTCCACTCCACCAAAACCTATTTTTCCTTATAGAAGACAGGGTGGTTTCTGTGTTGGCGGCAGCAGCATCATCCCACCATGCTACTGCCCCAGTTCATCCACGGAGCACCTCCAGAAGTCATCCTACATCATATGATGGGCGTCATATGAAGTCATCCTACATCATATGATGGGCCCATATGATGGGCAATTGGTGAACTGGGGCAGAACCATCCTAGAATGGTCCAATTGCCCCATGTGATAAGACTGATAGTTTCATCTTTTCTACTCTCAGATCCATACTAATAGTTACTAACATATCCGCTGAGACATAGAAGAGTAAGAATTAAGCATTTACAATGCTGTGTGAGGTGTATCAGTCCAGTATGTTTGTCAACTGGGGTAGCCAGAGGAAAAATTGGAGAGGGCTCCTGTAATGATGATGATTATGTAGAAGGCATTTCAGCAGCTGTTGCTTATTTTCTGGTTGTATGACAAACCTGCTGATGCTCATGTTTCTCACCAATAATTCAAGATAGTGGAACCATCTCCCATTTTCAGTCTGACAATCCTAATTGCAACAATTCTTCAACTAGGTTAGAGACTAAAGACCTTATCCCACCGTAAATTTCCTCAATTTTCTGACTTTCTTCTTCCACTAGCATAACAGAGTCCCACAGAGGTCTTTCCATAACCCACAGTCACTTCTGATTGAACTCCATCTCGCCAGTGTGCAAAGACAGTCAAAGGAGTCCATTATCAAGAGTTGGCAGTTCCCCCGACTCCTGATTAAAGACAGAGGCAGGAAGTGGAGGAAAGTGGGGAGATATCATGAGATGGCCATCCTCAAGGACATATCTTGCCAGGGTAGGTTGCATCTCCACTACTAAGGACACTTCCCCCCACTTCCCTCTGCTCCCCTCCTCACCTGTGTCATAAGGTCATAAACCACTTTTCCCAACTTTTCCAACTTGCCAATTGAAGGTTGCAATTGAGTCTATACTAGGAGTATCCTACACTCCTAAAATGAAAATACTTCACCCTAAATTTCCAGAGGACACACACCAACATTCTACTTTGACCATAGGCTATGGCTACTAACAATCAAGTCCTAGTAAATACATTCATTCTTGGTTCCAAATAAACATGCACAAAAAGTACTCCTCATTATTCTGCTGCCATTTGAACTTTTCTTAATTGTATAAGAGCTATTTCCTGTTTCTTTGAAAGCAAAATATCACAATTTTCTATTATCATTCAACTCTCCATGCAGTTACCAACACATCTCATTAATATAAAATGTTTAAACCTTTTCTAGTTCTCTCATTTCCTTTTTAAAGTAAGTCTCCTCTCCTTGCTTTGTAGTTATTGAGTCACCCATATTATGTTTAAAGCGGATGTCTGGAATTTCAGTTAATGAATCCTAAATGAATTAATTCTAAGTCTGGTCTATTTGTCCCTACCTGAGACATACATTATTTCAGGGATAGTCTAGGAGTAGCAAACATACCATTCCCTTTCTTCCTTATCTGAAATGGAAAAAAGAATGCATTAGCAGGTCTCTCTGTGTGCAGCAATATAGTTTTATGAGCACCATATATATTAGTAGAATGCTTCCTAATGACATGTTTGAAGCATTGTATTATCAGGATTTTGCCCACCTAAGGGTGTGCTCTCAGCTACATGGCAATGGGCCTCTGTCCGGGGCTTGTCCTTTGTAAATGACCACCATGAGTATTTTAAACTCATTTAGGAGATAGCATGCAATGGGGCATTGCTTCATCCCATTTTGAGCTAAAATGTTTTGCCCTTAAGTTATCCTTAAGAGATTACTTTGAAATCAACTTCAGTGCTGCAGGTTGATACCATTAAGTCCATTTTAATATCTAATATTACTATCTTGTTTACATTCCTTGTGGATATGTATGGCATGGTGAGAGAATTTAACTCAGCTTTCTCCAGCCAATCCAGTCCTTTCTTTTGCTACTTAGAATACACGTAATTTGGGTAGTTCCTTATACTTTTGTTCTGAAGAAGCTCCAGCTCCTGCCATGTACTTTGGCCTACTGAAAGTTCAATAAGTTACTATCAAAGCTTTCCTCTGCTGTCATTTAAATAGGAAACAAGGGTGTACTCATGAATTCAAAACTAATTTTATGACATACAGAATCCTTAAAGTGAAATAATTGGTATTTATGAAAAGGTTAAAGGAAGCCATAGATGTCTGGAACAATGTCATTCTTTTACCTTGAACTCTGAAGCTACTAGTAACTGCAACCACAGGGTGGGAAGGAAATGGCTAGTTTTGTTTTGCTTGAGTAAGAGGAACTGAATAATCTGTCTCCATTGTCTTGAGAGTATTTGATGTGATTACTTCAGAATCACATGAAATACTCTTGTTGAAATATGTGACAGTATAGAATCTCCAGGTCAATTGTGACTATAAAAACAAATGAGCAGAACTTGAGCTATGGCTGTCCTATGAATGGTGTAGGTAGGCAATTTCTTATTTGTAGGCCTGGTGCTCTTTTTAGCTAAAAACATGAATGTATTCCTACATTGCCCTTCCTCTTAAAATAAATCTAAATTTGCTTTTAATTTAGTATATGCTTTCAATAGTTTTTTCATCTCTATTATTGGCTGTTCTCCCACTGTGATTAGTGCTGGGCACAGATTAATCATACTTATACATTCATTGGAAAAATCTATGTACAGTATTATCCCTGGCCTGAACTACCCCAAATTGCATCCAAGTATCTACCTCTCATAATTCTGTGAAAGCCACATTAGGAGAGCAGAATGTTTCACACATCCTGGTTTCTCCTTCCTCTTCCACTTATCTTTTAGTACTGTGAATTATAGTTTTAATAGTGTTTTAAAAATATTTATTTGTGTGTGGAGGTCTATTGGAAATACCAATAGGAATTTTAAGTGTGATATGGGATAGCCTGCGCTACCCTTGTTAAAATGACTAAAATCTTGGTACGGTTTATTATTTATTCATTCATTTATTTATTTCAGGCATTTATATTCTGCCCTTCTCACCTCTGAAGAGGAACTCAGGACAGCTTACAGTAAGCAGTCATTAAATGCCAAAAAACAATACATTAAAACACACTGTTACAATTAACACAATTAAAACAATTATAAGCTTTCAATTAAAAACAATTTGCCAGTTAAAAACATAATCCAAATCAGTCCACTAAAACATTCTTTTCCCAGTTGATCAATTTATTGCACAAACGCTTGATCCCAAAGCTAGGATTTGAGTTTTTTTCTGAAAGGTAAGGGAGGGGGTGAATCTAATATAATTGAGGAGAGAGTTCCAGCCAAGGGGCCACCATGGAGAAGGCCCTATCTCTCGTCCCCACCAGTCGCGACTGCAAAGGAGGTGGGACCAAGAGCAGGGCCTCCCCATATGACCTTAACATCCTTGGTAGCTCATAGAGGGAGATACGTTCAGACAGATAAACTGGGCCAAAACCATTTGGGTTTACTTGAAGAAGGTGTCTGAGTTTCCAGTGGTAGAGACTAAAGACTGCAAGAACAAATGTTATAAATACACATCTTGCACACACTGAAACTCCCATGTTACAATAAATTCAGAGAGGTATGAAATAGCCATGCCATTTCGATGCTCTTTCTATATGGTGATGGTATTCAGATTCTAATAATCTGCATGGGGCTATCTATGGAAAGAAATGTGGTTTGTCTTTGATCACCATGTTAAAAACAATGAATGTTGTGTTAAAAACATGGATAAGTCATCTGCAAATAAAACATTGCTAAGCTCAAACACAGCTCAGTGTATAGACAACGGTTTCTGTAAGCCGGACAGAATGAGAAGTCAGTTCTTTTTGTTGTGATTTAATGTTGGACATTTGTTACCTAGACACAAATATCTTGTTTTTGCAAGAAGGAAAAATGAAACTTGCTGAAAACTCCCCAGAATAAATGGCTATTTTCTCCCCAATAGTTGAATCCAATCTTTGTTTATTTTAGAGGCAGCCATGTAATGGGTGCTGCAATTTAGAAAACTAGCTTGTGTGGATATGCAGGGAGTTTGATGCTTTATTCATAATGAAGGCTATTCACATGGGCAGCCATCTAAACAAGTTATTTTGAAAGTGGGCATAAGCTCCAGCAGTGACTTGCATATTTCTTGATTTAATATATGTTTGTAACAAAGAGCTTTTGGGTTTCTTTAGAAAAGAAAGAAAATGTGACTTATACAAGTTTTACTGAAAGAAGGGAAGAGTAATGACTGCAAGAGCAAGATGACCCCACCCTACTCCACCCCGAAACAAGAAAGGAGTTGTTTTTAAGATTGCATCCTGAAAATTTAACACTTGCGTAGAAAAGAAAATCATGCTGCTAACAAGTATGCTCAATAAGAAAGTGCTACAAAACAGAAAAAACTGATCTTAGGTCACATACCTAGCCGTGGTTTCCTCCAATTGACTCTTATCATGATTATGATTTCAGTTGAATGCTCTCAAGTTCCCCTTTGGCTCAGAATTTTAAACTGCTATATAAAAATGGAAAAATAATACTGCCTTGCCCCCTCACTGTGCATTTCACTGGAGGTGGTGGGAAGTGGCTTTGTGTGAGAGGCTGACTTTGGTCCTATCAATCAGCAGATTTTAATTGGATCTTTTCTTCTGTTTATAGATATGACTAATGGAAACTCTGTAATCAATGCTGATCTGTTTCTTTCATATGTGGTTTTATGTTGTTTCATATACTTTTTGCTTATACTTTGATTAACTTTCTTTTGGTTATTTATTCTACCTTAGTCTACATTAGCTAGTTATGTTTAGGTAACTGAGTAATGTCTCCTCGTCCTCCCAACCCACCTTAAGAGCCACCAGCTGGATGGATTGAAAGGGGTAATTGGTATGCAAGGAGGATGGTGTTTACACATCCATTCTCTCCCTGTTTCTGATTGTTAAAAGACCTCATCACATGCAGTCTTATCAGCACTGTGATTCGTCAGTCTCTGTGGTGAATTTGGGCAGCAGCATGGCAATCACAGCACCCCAGCTGGAAGCGGACACTTCCCTATCCCATGTGGGAAAGCATTGATGCACAGCTGATGCTTGGAATAGCCTCGTTGCTCCTTACAGAGCACAGGGCTGCTTTCATGTTGACGGTGGCAGCCTCCTAACATGCAGCCATCCCAATTCACCCAAGGAGCCCCACCAGAAGTCACCCTATATTGTATGGATGGTGTGGGGACCCATGGCTGAACTGGGGCAGAAGCACACTAGGACACTTATTTTGCCTTGTGTGATAAGTCTGAAAGACTTGCTTCCTGGCAGTACATGTTTGGAAACAGCCTCCTCCTTGAGGATGATCGAAAACTAAATGGACTTTCTTCACTCAATCCAGCTGCTGGCTCTTAAGGTGATTTGGGGTGTTATTTGTGTAGCTTTCCAGTATGTAATCTTACTGAATCCAGAGCAGTTATAGATCTGTAGCTCTAGGTTACAAATATATCACTCCTATAGAAAATTACTAGTTATCACACATCATACAGAAGAGATCTTCATGTCAATATATTTTCATGAGATCGTAAAATAAAAGTATATTGAAATGAGGACTTCTTACTTTTAGTAAGTAGGTAGAAATGTTTTCATATGTAATGCACAGTTTGCGTTATTTTTCCAATACCAAATCAAAGGCATCAGTCCTTCCAGGAGCATCTTCATCTGCTTTATTCTTACTGAACTTCTACGATAGAAAGTTACAGTTTAGAAATGAACAGATACATCTTGCTGTTTTGTTGCCTTTGCATGGATTTGTTCTTGCAATCCCACATTCTACTTTTGATATATAACTACTTCCTGCCTTTTCATGGACCTCATCAGAATGCCAAAGTGAAGCGTCCTGCTTCACCAGGCTTCTGCAAGGAAAAGGGGATCAGAAAAGCAAATCTGTCACCCAGTGCACAACTCCGTCTCTGTGACACTTTCCCCATCATATGGGAAATGTGTCATGGGGAGGCCCTATGCTGGCTCTATTGGAGCCAGCACCATATGGGAAGCCTCCCTTGTTGTGGTGGAAATGTTCAGGGATGCTCTCACCTCAGTTCTGGGTTGAGCCTCTGCCAGATGTCACACAATGTTGTGTGATGTCCAGCACTGGTCTCTATCCCCCAGATAGGGTGGAAACATCCTAGGATGATAAAATCACCCTGTCCGATGAGGTAGATATCACTTGAGTAATTTCAGAATTTGTTTATGAGTAGTTTTCCCCAGTTTTTGGTCTCTTCTTTTTCTTATTACCAGTGTGCATACATATGCATTTATTGATTACAACACTGCACAAGAAGAATTATGATGCAATTGAATGACCAAATGAGTGCTCCTCTTTGTGTCAATCAATGTGCATCAACAATAAAGACAGAAAAAAATGTTGAAAATTGGAAACACAGTTATCTGGATTATAATGATGGAAGGGCAGTATTCTAGTGCATAGACCAACAATTCCAGAGAACACCAAATCACTCAGAACCCAAATGTCTGGAAATCTGGGAAAACTAGTCTTTATGTAGTGTTCATCTTATTTTTCCTAGAGCTATGCTCAATGAGAATCATGCTCCGTGTGCCTAGTGGACCATGATTATAATACAGATATTTATCCTCTGTAAGAAAAACATGATATAAACTTTAACAGAGAAGTTTGGTCAGCTACATGATACCAGTTTCTGCATTTTCACTGTATAAGTGATTCACAGTGCGCACAGAAAAAAAATCTTATTTCCATAACAACCACAGTGAAAATAGGAAAACAAATAGCTTCAAAATGTATATTGACTTGAAAGCATATTTGGAAGAAAACTTCTCAAAGTTAATATGACTTTCCATCTAGAGTAGTCATGGAAATGAAATCAGGCAGCTGTCAAGTGAAAAAGAAGTCAATGTGAGTTGCTTTTGCTAGATTATAAGGGAATTTTTGCATAGATTTTTGGACAATATGTGTGAAATACAAAGGTTTTAATTAACTTGATTTGTTATCATGATGAAAAGAAGAGTAGATTTCCTAAAATCAAATGTTCACCAGCTTTAAAAAGCACATGCACTATAAAAGCACATGCACATGATCATTTATCTTTATACTATGATACACAATTTTCATGGGATTCTATGGGCTAAAGGCTAAAGGGGCTATTGAACAATAGCTAAAAAGGGCTATTGTCTTTGTGTGGCCCATATCTGCAAAGCTTGTGCAAGGCACAAATTATATGACTACAACTGTATTTACACAGCTGCCTGAAAAAAAGGAAAAACTAATTAGCTGAAAATCTAGAACATCCTTTTCTGTAAACAAGTAGTTGGCTTATGGTGCCTTGTATTTATAGTGTTCCAAAAGAGATCCACAATTGTCACACTCATGCAGAGGAAATAATGCAAACTTTAGCCATGGATGGTAGTTTTCCTTGTTGGTAAAGAGTGACTGAACTTCAAATAAATTTTGATCATCAAGTTTGCAGATGACACCAAATTGGGAGGGATAGCCAATACTCCAGAGGACAGGAGCAAGATTCAAAATGATCTTGACATATTAGAGAGATGGGCCAAAACTAACAAAATGAAGTTCAACAGTGACAAATGCAAGATACTCCACTTTGGCAGGAAAAACAAAAAAACGAAATGCAAAGATACAAAATGGGGGACGCCTGGCTCGAGAGCAGTACGTGTGAAAAAGATCTTGGAGTCCTCATGGACAACAAGTTAAACATGAGCCAACAATGTGATGTGGCGGCAAAAAAAGCCAATGGGATTTTGGCCTGCATCAATAGGAGCATAGTGTCTAGATCTAGGGAAGTAATGCTACCCCTCTATTCCGCTTTGGTTAGACCACACCTGGAATATTGTGTCCAATTCTGGGCACCACAACTCAAGAGAGATATTGACAAGCTGGAATGTGTCCAGAGGAGGGTGACTAAAATGATCAAGGGTCTGGAGAACAAGCCCTATGAGGAGCAGCTTAAGGAGCTGGGCATGTTTAGCCTGAAGAAGAGAAGGCTGAGAGGAGATATGATAGCCATGTATAAATATGTGAGAGGAAGCCACAGGGAGGAGGGAGCAAGCTTGTTTTCTGCTTCCTTGGAGACTAGGACGCGGCACAATGGCTTCAAACTACAAGAGAGGAGATTCCATCTGAACATGAGGAAGAACTTCCTGACTGTGAGAGCCGTTCAGCAGTGGAACTCTCTGCCCCGTAGTGTGGTGGAGGCTTCTTCTTTGGAAGCTTTTAAACAGAGGCTGAATGGCCATCTGTCAGGGGTGATTTGAATGCAATATTCCTGCTGCTTGGCAGGGGGTTGGACTGGAAGGCCCATGAGGTCTCTTCCAACTCTTTGATTCTATGATTCTATGAGCAAAATGTTATTTACTAAGCCACACATGCCCTGCCAATCTTGTAAAATGACCCACAAGGGGTGTGGCATCTTCTCCCAGCATCTAAGAGCCTCAAATAGGATGAACCAAACAACAAAACCAAATAGCAACAAAAAGATGCAGAAATAGGCCTTTGTCCCCAGAGGCCAGTAGGCAAGAAGCTGTTGCTCTACTGGGCTTTGTCTGTTCTAAGATTCTCCAAAATAATCTGCTCCCAACACTTACTAATTCATAGAAAGCAGTGGGTCTTTATCTTTTATATAGACTTAATGTGTATTTGAAATATAGGTGTTATTTGTAGGTCTTCCATACCCCTGAGTCCACAGAGGTCATCTCCAGGAGAAGATGTGCCATTTCTTCCTTTCAGGCAGCAGACATCTCTCACAAACATAACAGACATTGGCCCTACACATTCAGTCCACCTATGCTAGATTTTATCATCCGAAATGGACAAGTGTCAAGCTTACAAGTCTTATATGCATTCTATATCTTGCCCACATCACCAGGTTTCATTCACTGAAATTAATCCCATTTATACTGATCAGACAATGCACTGGACACCTCTATAGGTTCCGTAACAAGAGTGTTATCAGGTTCTGAACAAATGTGGGCACATTTTTCTTTGAAGTGCTCAGCAAATTATTCCAACAGATGGCCATGAGTTTTATACCTGAACTCTCTGGTATCGACAGGCCTTTGATTTGTGATATTGCTGTTTTTAAATTGTTTTAAATTGTTTTTAAATTGTGTTAGATTTTAGCCATTCTTGTAAGCCGCTCCGAGCCCCAGGGGAGTGGCGGCATATACGTTCAAATAATAAATAAATAAATAAAATAATCAAAATACTCCTTATCATTAAAAAAAATCCTACTGGGTGGGAGGTTGAGATTGCAAACCTAATGGTGTAATATGATTTTTTGGCCTGTTGCACTTTTGCATAGTTGGCAAAACAAAGAGTTTTTACTGATTTGCAGTAGCATTTGCTCCAAAACCTGCATTACTTGCAGTCTAGCTGCCATTCAGCCTAACTCATTGCCTGTAGACCTTCCACAAAACAAACTCTACGTATTTTTCCATTCTGGTACTGTTAGTGATCATCTAATCCTGATTTTTATGTGTGTGTGTGTGTGTGTGTGTGTGTTACCCTGTTGTTGACAGGGCCTGAGGAAAGACCCAAGAAAAGGTGCAAGTAGTTTACAATGACATTGAAGCAGGCTTTTTCCTTCCCTGAGCAATTGCTCAAAGGCTCAGCCAAAATGTTCCGTTTTAGTTCAAATTGCGGACGCAGATGAGTCAGGAAAGGCAGCCAACTGGGTTCAGCAAGAATATCAGAGTTTATTTTTAGCAGCTGCTAGTGGCTTTCTGACACAACATGGCGTCTCTGGAAAAGCCCCCGAGCATCAAAGGTAGTGTTCCTTTTATACATCAAAAGGGGTTCGGCTTTAAGAGCCGCCCCGAAGATTAAATCATTGGTTAAAAAAGCTGTCAATATTATAATTATATTAAGCAATTAGCTCATATATTTTTAAGTTTCGCTTCGCAATAAGCAAGCCCCCTTCTTGGAGACATCTCAAGATGCCGACATGCAAAATACAGCTGAAAACATCTGCTGATCTTGGCAAGTTCTAACTTTAGCCTTGGCTATTTCCTTTCTGCAAAGTTGGCAAGTCTCATGACCGATTTTTCACCCTTTCACAAAAAACTCATCTTGAGTCTGTCTTTGTCTCCCATATATGGTCAAGTCCATCCGTTCTCTTTTCCTACATGCAAACCCTTTTACCTTTTCTGTAGCTGTACCTTTCTGCCTTATTCCCACATGTTTTTGTTTTGCGAAGCGGTTTACAAAAGCGAGAGCAAATCAGCAAGGGTTAGATATTACGGATCTCTCCAATTATGCCTTTTAATGAGAGCTATCTTTTCTACCGAAGCTGCCTGATGCATATATCTCTGGCAAACTTGAAGCAAAATTGGAAAACAGCACATTAGCAACAAAAAGACAAAACCGCATAGCATAATCACAAGTATTATTTCTCTAATCCATGATGCTGAAGGAAGCAGAGACGTCAACCATGAGAAAGGTTGCCATCCATCTTCCTTTACGTTATGATTTATTAACTCTTGCAATTTTTCCAAATCATCTTCAATTGTTTGGTTCAGATTATGAAATTGGACCACGCACCGGCCCTTTATTATAGAACAGAATCCTCCTTTTGTTGCCAACAAATAATCTAGGGCTAGCTTGTGTTGCATTGCCATTTGGCTCAGTTCTTCAATTTCTGATTGTAATTGTCTAACTATTTTTCCTGTGGCATTTATGCTTTTCTCTAATCTACATGTGAGTCCCATGATACTCTTTCTGTTTTCTTGGGCCATTATTCCAGGATAGGACCCGAGGGTTAGGAGCCCTGTTATTAATCCTCCTCCTATCCTTGAGCCTCCAGTTTCGGACAGTTGTGAGTCTATAATCACTTCGTCTGAGCACTCAGGTCCTAGGGGTGCTATGGCTTTCAAAGATCTCTGAAGCCTCCTAGGGTGTTTAAGGACTCGTACAGGGAATGTCAGGTATCCTACCCCAACACACTGGTTTCTTCCTGGATGAAAATTGGTTGCCCATTTATCAAAGAAAAACCACATATTGGGATCTCTAATATGCCATCCTGAACAAATACTGCCTCCATTTCTCAGGGATGTGTAATTTGACTCAAACAGTGGGTACTCAGGGTACAGTTCTTTCCAGTCCGTGTCGGCCAGATTTTGTTTGTTAACATATGTAGAGTTATAGGTTCCATACAAATAAAACTTGTCCTGACAGTGAGTGTAATTTGTCAACCTTGTTAGGAAGGCTTTTCTGTGCTCCCAGCCTTTCCATTTTTGATTCCATGTACCCTTGTTTGCACAACAAAAACACATTCCTCTCGTGGTGGCAGTATATCTTATTCGTCTAAATTTAATGTGTTTTAATCCATCGGGGACCTGAGAAAATATGGTGGGATTTTGAATAGTTCCTTGTAACCCCCCGAGCACCACCTGGGGGTCAGCTATTAGGGTAGGGAGGAAAGAGAAGTCACCTACTTTCTCTGGATGTTCATATAGGAGTGCCACATCTTTTCCATGCTGATCAAACATGAATCTAGCATGCTCTTTTAGCCAATTTCCCTGTATCATAGTGATCATGTTTATAAGCATCATATATCCAAAAACCGTTCGAACTCCTATTGGTTTTCTAGGGCATCTTTCCCTCCTCCCCATTATAATCTCTATCCACCACTTCCAAGATAGGGCTTTCGTTGGGCCACACTGCGTCATACTTGACCTGCGACGATCTGTTGTTCCCGAAGAGGTCAGCTTCATGGCCTTGTTGACCCCTCAGGGAGTTGCCGGACGATCCTGAGTCTCAGGTCACTCTGATCTGCCTTTTTTATCTCCCACATGGGGGGTGCCAGCTTGGCACGGGTGTAATGTATCCAAGGTTTAACTTCCTTCACTTTAATGGCAGTAGGGGTTGATATCAGCACAGTATAGGGCCCTCTCCACTTAGGTCCTAGTGGGTCAATCTTCCACTCTTTCACAAGCACCTCGTCACCTGGCGAGAAACAATGCAAAGGTGTGGTAGGATAGGGTGGATTTAACTCTGAAGTATATTGTGCAATTTGTTTTATCTGTCCAGCCAGGGCTTGCACTTGTTGAATGGTTTGTTTATCTCCAATCACATGTTGGTCTCCCCCTTTGTCCAGTATCGACCTCAAATTTAATGGTGGTCTGCCATATAGTCTCTCATAGGGGGTCAGACCTGTTCTTTTGTGAGGGGTACACCTTACTCTCAATAGTACCATGGGCAGTATTACAGTCCAACCCAGCCCTGTCTCTTGACAGATTTTTGACATAGCAGTCTTTAGAGTCCGATTCATTCTCTCAACTTTAGCTGAGGACTGGGGCCTATAAGCGCAATGCAATTTCCATTTTGTGCCCAATATTTGACACAGTCCTTGAATCACCTTGTGTACATAAGCTGGACCGTTGTCAGACCCTATTTCTAATGGTATTCCAAATCTGGGGATTATGTCCTTCAAAAGTGCTCTTGAAACTTCTACTGCCTTTTCAGTTCGGGTTGGGTATGCCTCCACCCACCCGGTGTAGGTGTCCACAAAAACAAGCAAATATTTGTAGCCCTTTTGCGGGGGCATCTCAGTAAAATCAGTCAAAATTGCCTCGAATGGGACGTTGCCTATGTGTTGAATTCCTGGTGGCTTTAAGGGTCCTTCTCGAGGATTATTCTTGGCGCATGTCCAGCATCGGTGTGCTGCTGCTGCTGTCAGGCTATGGAGTCCATCAATGTACATTTGCCGTTCTAGCAGCTTAGCTAAGGCTGTCTTACCCAGGTGTGTGTTGGAGTGCATATGTCGGACTATGTGCCACGCCATATCCTTAGGGACATAAACGCGGTTATCTGGCATCACAATGACCTCTCCCTTCCATTCTCCTTTTTCCCCCAAAGCCCAATTCTCCTCTTCTTTTGTGTATGTAAACTTTTCTAATGGGGGATCTCTTATTACCGTCACAGCCAACAGGTGCTGCTTATTGTGGGGGTGCTTAGCTGCCTCTCTTGCGGCCAAATCAGCTAGTCTATTACCCTGTGTCACTGGGTCTTCTCCCCTTTGGTGTCCTTTGCAATGCATTACAGCCACTTTGTCTGGGTCCCATACCGCCTCCAGGAGGGCCACAATCCCAGCTGCATTTTTAACGCCCTTCCCAGCCGACGTAAGGAGTCCCCGCTCCTTGTACAAAGCTCCATGGGCATGGAGCGTAGTAAAGGCGTACTTTGAGTCCGTGTAGACATTGACCCGTTTTCCCTTTGCCAACTGCAGTGCTCTGGTGAGGGCTATCAATTCAGCCCGTTGAGCGGAGGTTCCCGGGGGGAGCGACTCTGCTTCCAGAATCTCTCCCCCCCCCCCTGTACCACCGCATATCCTGCACGCCTCTCACCGTTCTCCATGAAGCTACTGCCATCCGTGAACAGGGTCATGTCTGCCTTGGACATTGGTACGTCCTTTAAGTCAGGTCGGCTGGAATATACCTGTTCCATCACCTGAATGCACTGGTGGACTGTTTCCTCTCCTGGGGCAGGCAGCAAGGTGGCCGGATTTAAGGTGGCACAAGTTTCTAGGGTCACCATCGGGTTATCACACAACACCCCCTCATATTTTGTCAGTCTCTCATTTGTGAGCCAGCGCGGTCCCTTGGTGTCTAACAGCGCCTTTACATGGTGTGGTACTTTGACGGCCAGTGGCTGTCCTATGGTCAATTTACTTGCTTCTTTTATCAAATCTACTGCTGCTGCCACTGCACGAAGACAGGGCGGCATTCCCTGTGCTACCGTGTCTAACTGTTTTGACAGATAAGCCACTGGTCTCTGCCATGATCCTAATGTCTGGGTAAGCACCCCTATAGCCACTCCTTCTTTTTCAGACACAAACAAGTCGAACGGTTTTTCCAAGTCTGGGAGCCCGAGCGCCGGAGATGACATCAAGGCTTCTTTTAGGGCCTCAAAAGCCTCCTGGCACTCTTTTGTCCATTCAAAAGGGTCTTCTCTATTTCCTCGGGTAGCTCGGTACAGAGGTTTAGCCAACGTAGCGTACCCAGGAATCCAATGTCTACAGTATCCTGTTGCACCCAAAAACTCCCTCACCTGTCTCCTAGTGGACGGTGTAGGAATTGCACAAATTACTTCCTTTCTTTCTGTTCCCAAAGACCTATGTCCTTCAGTTATTTCAAATCCCAGGTATTTTACAGTCTTTTGACACAGCTGGGCCTTTTTCTTTGATACCTTGTAGCCTTTTTCCTCCAATGTTCCTAACATCTGCAAGGTGTAATGCCTACATCCCTCTTGCGTCTTGCAAGCTATCAGTAAATCATCTACATATTGGAGCCAGATTCCTTCAGATTCAGGGATCTTGAACTCCTCTAAGTCCTTAGCGAGCGCCTGGCCGAAAATGGTCGGGCTATTTTGCCAGCCCTGAGGAAGGCGCCTCCACATAAACTGAGTCTTTTGGCCCGCTTGCTGGGTGTTCCATTGGAAAGCAAAGATGGGTTGGGAGACTGGAGCTAACCTGATGCAAAAGAACGCATCCTTCAAGTCCAAAACTGTAAACCATGCCGTCCACGAAGGGATTAGGCTCATCATAATGTAGGGATTTGGTACTACTGGGGTGAGGAGCACCGTGGCTTGGTTGACTGCCCTAAGATCCTGCACCGGGCGGTACTCATTCTTAGTTCCTGGCTTCTTTATCGGTAACAGAGGTGTGTTCCATGGTGAACTACAGGGCACAATAATTCCGTGTTCTAACAACCTGTCAATGTGAACTTGTATCCCTGCAGAAGCTTCCCGACTCACTGGGTACTGTGGTCTTTTGACTGGGACTGCTCCTTTCTTCACCTCTACTACCACTGGGGGCACATATTTAGCCAGTCCTGGAGGATTGTCTTCTGCCCACACCAAAGGAGTTCGCTCCCAGGGCCATTCAACTTTTGGCCGCGGGGTAGACTTCTCCTGTTGTACTAAGTATATCCTCCATTCCTCTTCCATGGGTATTGTCAATTCCATTTGGCCATCGTCTAAAAATTGGATTTGTGCTCTTAATTTTGACAAAATGTCTCTTCCTAATAATGACACTGGGCAATCAGGGTGATATAGTAATTTATGACTCACATTATGGCCTGCCAGATTACATGTCCGTTCCTGTAGAAAAGGGCATTTCTGAATTTTTCCTGACAGCCCCACCACTTTGGTGACTTCTGTGCTGGTAGGACCAATAAGTTTGTTTACCACTGATCGTTCTGCCCCAGTGTCCACTAAAAAGTCAACTTGCTGGTCCCCTACTTCCATAGTGACCATCGGCTCCCCGGGGTCCAGCAAAACGAGAGCCTGGTCGGTTCATTCCTCTTCCTCCGCATCCTCCCATTCTTCTTCTGCTATTGCAGCCACTACTGCTTCCCTCTTCTGGTGTGGAGTATAACCTCCACGGCCTCTTCCACGTCCTCTACCTCTTCCTCTGCCTCGTCCTTCGCCTCCTTCCTCTCCAGACACCTTCTCTGTACATTCCCCCTTCCAGTGACCATACTTCTTGCATCTGGCACATTGATTCCATCCTAGCTTCTTTCGCTCTCCTCCTTTTCCCCTTCCTTTCCCTCTCGATCCTTCTGTCTCTCCATCCATCATGGTCAACAATACTTTATATCCTTCTTTACGATCTCTCTTCTTCTTCTCTTCCTCTTTCTGATCTCTGGCCATATACACTTGTTCTGCTATGGCTAGGAGTTCATTCATACTTTTCCCTATGAATCCCGGTTGTTTTTGAATTTTTCTTCGGATGTCATCTGCTGCCTGGCTGATGAAAGACTGCTGCAGTGCCCTTCTCCCATTCTCATCTTCTAAATTATATGGGCTGTATTTCCTATATGCCTCTTCTAGTCTCTCCAAAAATGCTGAGGGAGATTCACTCTTCTCCTGTCTCACCCCTTGGATCTTTTGGATGTTAGCTGGCCTTTGTGGTCCCCTTTTAACAGCATCTATCAGGATCCCCTGATAGGTCGTTAGGGTCGTCCTATCGTTGGCAACGTTGGCCTTCCAACCCGGATCCTTTCCAACGGGGAAGCGCTCTGCCCCCCAAGCAACCGCATCCCGACCCGCTGGCGGCTGATTTTGGGCCAGTAACGTAGCTTGATTGATCACTTGCCTTCTCTCCTCTGTGGTAAACAGGACCTGGAGGAGCTGTTGGCAATCTCGCCACGTTGGATTATGGGTAGCTATAATAGTTTCTAGTAAAGTCGCCATTGCTTGGGGTTGCTCGGAGTAGGGAGGTGTAGAACTCTTCCAATTTAGCAAGTCACTGCTGGTAAATGGGACCACCTGATATAATTGATAAGGCTGGTCATTTTGATCCAATACACTAACTTCCCTTATTGGAAATTCCCTCGCCGTTGTGCTATCTGCCAGACCTTCCACAGGGGAGAGCTCAGCTTGCCTGCTTCTAGTAACGGCTGGGCTTGCATCACTAGGTTCTCGGGCGGGACGTCGCACCGTTTGTGTGGTGGTGTCCGCAACCCTTAATTCATCCCGGAGGTTTCGGAAGGGATTGGTTTCACTGTATGGAGGCTGTAGAACTATGGACACTGGGCTGTCATATGATGGAGGCGGTGTTATCGCCCGTTCCTGGTCAACTGGTCTCTGGGCGCCTTGAACTGCTGCTAGTGGGGGCGCATTGGGAATTACTGGCAATGGTAATGTCCGTCCCTGATCCATGGGCCCCTGGGCGCCTTGAGCCGCTGCTAGCGGGGGCCCGTTGGGAGTTGCATATCGCGGCCCCCGGTAACTACATCCCTCCGCCGGCTCTTCTTCCTGGGCAAGGACTTTAACCTTGACTTTCTTTTCCTTTTTTCTTATCATCATACACTGTACTTCTTTACACTTTCGGACCCAATCAGGATTTTGGGTCACCACGTTGTCCCAGGCATCAATATAAATATATTGATCCGGATGATGGTTAGCACAAAATTTTTCTACCTGCCTAATCTTCTTTAGGTCCCACGACCCCTCTGCAGGCCACCCAAAAGGAAAGGTGGGCCATTCTCCTGTGCACAGATTCCTTAATCTGTAGTCCTTAAAATCCCCTGGATCTCCCTGACTCGATGCAGCTACAAACTTGTCAAAGTTGTCTAGCATACACTGAAGCGGAGACACTGTCTTTGAGTTCCTCCCACCCATGGCCTCTAGTGGGGAGCAAACCTTGACCTAGACGCCCGGACACTCGACGGCACGTTTTAGGAACTGCAAGGTTTGCCCCGTCCTCCCACTACCCCACGGGATACTTAGTGGTCCCCCTTCCCCCAGCGCTGGTGTGTGTTACCTAGTGTCTTACTTGACCACTTATACTTGCCGGGTCTCTGTAGACGTTGGAACAACCTTCGTCCCCCGGACTTTCCTCCTTTTGGATCCTTCTTATCACTCCTCCACTCCCAGTTGATTTCTTGAGAACCCGAAGAGTTGCGATTTACCTTGATCAAGCACCACTGACAGAAGAGGAGAGTGTCGCAGCCGGCTATTAGTCGGGGGCCCCCTTTGTCTCGGCTAACGGCAATCGCCTCTCGCGCCCCTGATGCTGATCAAAAATCGTCTTGCCAACAAGATCCGTCTCCCCCGACTCCGGCCCGTCTGAATCAAATCTCGGTGGAACCTCCAAAAATGAAGCAGGCTTTTTCCTTCCCTGAGCAATTGCTCAAAGGCTCAGCCAAAATGTTCCGTTTTAGTTCAAATTGCGGACGCAGATGAGTCAGGAAAGGCAGCCAACTGGGTTCAGCAAGAATATCAGAGTTTATTTTTAGCAGCTGCTAGTGGCTTTCTGACACAACATGGCGTCTCTGGAAAAGCCCCCGAGCATCAAAGGTAGTGTTCCTTTTATACATCAAAAGGGGTTCGGCTTTAAGAGCCGCCCCGAAGATTAAATCATTGGTTAAAAAAGCTGTCAATATTATAATTATATTAAGCAATTAGCTCATATATTTTTAAGTTTCGCTTCGCAATAAGCAAGCCCCCTTCTTGGAGACATCTCAAGATGCCGACATGCAAAATACAGCTGAAAACATCTGCTGATCTTGGCAAGTTCTAACTTTAGCCTTGGCTATTTCCTTTCTGCAAAGTTGGCAAGTCTCATGACCGATTTTTCACCCTTTCACAAAAAACTCATCTTGAGTCTGTCTTTGTCTCCCATATATGGTCAAGTCCATCCGTTCTCTTTTCCTACATGCAAACCCTTTTACCTTTTCTGTAGCTGTACCTTTCTGCCTTAACATAGAGATGAGCCTACTCAGGGAGAGAGGTCTAGTAACAGTATTTTCGCCAAAGATCACCCAAATTCTGCAACAGGAAGTGCATCTATTCTATACTATAGAATTAATCTAATTTGACCATTTTAACTTTCATGGCGCAATGCAATGGAATCATGGGAACTGCATTTTTACAAGTTCCTTGTCTTTCTCTGCCAAAAAGTACTGGTACCTCACCAAACTACAACTCCCCGGATTTCATAGTATTCAGCCATGTCCTTTTAAACTGTATTAATTCTACAGTACAGGTGCTGTTTCAGACTATGCAGTTCTGCTATAATATAAATCAAGTATAATATCTGGAGCTCTTCGGTCTTAACTCTCTGGAGATATTTGCTGTTTCTCTGCCTTGTTAAGTGGATCATTTTAGTATAATTGTATTAAACAAAGACACTGTAATGAAAAAAGGGCAGATACCAAATGACTAAGTGCTGCAAGTGGTAAAACTTCCTCTGTCACAGGAGATTCAATAATTAAAGAAGTAGATAATATCCTGCTTATTGAGGAGATTTAGGAAATCACAAGGACATTAGATTATGGCAGTGTTTAACATCAGCAGAGGGAAATGGGAAGCATTATAACTGGTTTTATTGGTTATAATACCCATGCAGCTATTTTTCTTGTTTGGAACAGCATTGCTCTAAACAATTTCAATGTTCTGTTTTGTTGCTGATGTTTTCAGTGGTTAAAATATACATAAAACTGAAACTAAACATTTACTATTGAAATACAAGTTTCTCAACTGTATCTGAAACATCTTTTCAAGTGATAGCTTTCCAACATAATATATCTATGTTGTTCTAGTGTAGTCTCTTAAATACTTATATATATATTTTTGTTTGCTGAGTTAATTCTTTATATCCTTGCTCTCTAATCCTCTCTAAGGTCCCATGTACATGGCCATATAAAATGCAGATTATCCACTTTGAATAAGATTATAATCTGGATTTTATTTGGTAGTGTAGATGGGCTCGAGGGTGCATCTACACTGAAGAATGAATGCACTTTGACAAGAATTTAACTGCAATGGCTCAATCCCTGGAGTTTTAGTTTTACAAGGTCTTTAGCCTTCTCTGCCAAAAAGTGTTGGTGGCTCTTTAAATTACAAATCCCAGAATCCCATCGCATTGAGCCATGGTAGTTAGTGGTGCCAATCTGCATTAATTCTACAGTATAGATGCACTTTCAGTCTAGCTGCAGGAAACCTGGTGACTGGAAGTTTGGCAGTTCAAAGCTGCGAGTTGGGGTGAACTCTCGATTGTCAGCCCTAGCTCCTGCCAACCTAGCAGTTCAAAAGCATGCAATTTGAGTAGAACAGTAGGTACTGCCTCGATGGGAAGGTAAAAGGGCACCCCATGCAGATATGCAGACATGCCAGCAACATAGTCAGATATGTCCATGGACAACAAGCTCCTTGGCATGGAACAATGGAAGAAGAGCACCTCCCCATGGCCGGAGTTGAGCATTGCTTCTAGGCATCCGAGATTGCAAAAAGAGAAGGCCTTTACATTTGTCTGTATTGTATGTTGTTATTCACTGTGTGTGTTTCATGTTTGCCTCATATGTGTATTGTAATCCACTCTGACTTCCTCTGGGGAGATAAAGCAAAATATAAATAAGGTGTCTTATTATTATTATTATTATTATTATTATTATTATTATTATTATATCACACCAGGCAAGTATCACAATATATTCCACTTTAACTCTCATGGCAACATTATGGTGGATGATGAAACTACAAATCCCAAGATTATATAAGATGTTTTTATGGCAGTTAAAAGTAGAATCATGGTACAAAAAATATATCGTGCGTATTAGCTCCTGATAAGTTTATTGTAGTTATTTATAGCACAATCCTATCCATACTCTCTTGGAAGCTTGTCTCACTGTGTTCAGTGAGACTTCTCCCTTTTAAGTGTGTTTAGAATTTGAGCTTTTATTGTATTCAGCATTAATAAGTATTATTTTTAAAGTAAGAGACTTGACCATTCTCTCCTTCATTTGACCAGGACATCAAAAGATGGTAACATTTTTACCACGTAAAACTAAAATCCCCCTTCTCTCTGCTTTCCTTTTTAACTCTACATAGAAAGGGCCAGTGATCTAATTTTTAAAGGCCTTCCTGGAATAAAGCTCTAACCTTATGATTATCCTGTAGAAACAATACAGGACCACTCCTGCAAGTATAAACTGACCCCAAGCATCCATTTCACTGGTCAGGTACATTAAAAATGGTTCACTCATTTGAATGAGCATACAAGCACATATTTAGAATGGATCCCCACACCCATTAATCATCTTTCTTATTTATGATCGCAGTGTTCAGAGCAATTGATATTTTGTACTTTTTAAAATGCATGCCTGAACGGAATAGTAAATCAGAGCACATCTGATTATAACAACTGCATGTGATTTTTGTTATGAGGTCATAAATTTCACCTCAGATGCACAGTTTTGATTGTAATTTGCAATTTCCCGACTCTCTCTGGAATCACTAAACATCATTCAATAACTGCAACTAAACAACAAAGAATCCTGAGGAAATTCCCACTGCTTCATTTGCCTTTCTAATGCCCCGTTCAAATTTGCCACAAAGGAAGAATCATGACTCCAGGAAGATACAAACATTTGTACTTAAGCCCAAATGAAGATTTAAAGTATAAATAACATGTACATTAAAAAAAACAAATTTCAGAATGTACTAATGCAAACTGAGCCATTTTTCAAGTTGTTTCAACATGTTTTCAAGTTGTTTCTTCCTTTTGGCAACTTTAAGGTGAACCTATCACAGGGTTTTCTTGGCAGGATTTTGTTGTAGTTCAGTCTGTGATTGCATCCAGTGTCAATGGGGATGAAAGGTTTTCTGGACCTGTGTCTGTTGTCAATGGGTCAAGCCAGGTCTTGCTGAGAGGCCCGAGGTGTCTCGTAAACTGAGTGCTTCTCCTGCAGATTCACAAAGTCAAATTCCTGAGAGAGGCCCACAGCAATTTTTCTCTGAGGAACTGTCCTCTTAGGATTATTTGTTAGGTGCAGAATTTAATGAGTGTAAAGACAGGAAACAAGACTTTTGGAAAACAGACAGAGTTCTCAGTATTTGTGAAGGTCAATCCGTCTGCTGGAAAAGAAAGATAATAAATCCTTCTCTTGTTGTAAGGGCAAGCGGAATGCTTTCCTTTCGGTTAGTGGGATAGGAAAAGCTTTATACTGAAACAAGGGAAGGGTTTTAGCTCAGTCTCATCCATGTTGGAACTTCACGATGATCTTGTTTCCAAGTGGACTTTTTGTTTCATGTTTTAAGATTTTCCAAGTTCCTGTTCTGTGTATTGGATTTCCATGCTGTCTTGTTCTCTGGATTTTGCATCCTTGGATCTTGTGTTTTTACCATGAAGTTCATGGACAGTCTTTTACCTTTGGATTATACTGTTTTGAACTACACTGTTTTTACCACTTTACTGCTTTGTTTACATATATCCTTCAATAAACTGCTTGCTGATTTTATTATTCTGGTGTGGTGTTTAAGAACAGAGGTGTACCTGTTCTGGGATACAATAGATTTGTTTGTATGGGCTTTGACCTTGACTACTTCTAAGGCTGAGAGAGTGTAACTTACCAATGCAAGAGTGTGACTCGCTGAGAAAGCATGGCCGGTGTTCTTCTGGGTTTCAATGGCAAAGAAGGGATTGAAATCCTGTTCTCACAGTGTCCTTCTCCAGGCCTCAAACCAACCATATGTCCCATGAGAATTGCATTTTGCTGAAAGACCAGCATTCTTTGGCAGAAAGGATAAAGACCTTGTAAAACTACAACACCCAGGTTCCGTAGCATTGAGCCATTGCAGTTAAAGTGTCATCAAATGGCATTCATTCTACAGTGTAGTAAAGGTAAAGGTAAAACTTTCCCCTTCACATTAAGTCTAGTTGAGTCTAAATCTGAGGGTGGTGTTCATCTCCATTTTTAACCTGAAGAGCCACTTAGGTCATGTGGTTGGCATGACTGCATGGAGCACTGTTTCCTTCCCACTGAAGCGATATCTATTGATCTACTCACATTTGCACATTTTCAAACTGCTTGGTTGGCAGAAGCTGGGGCTAACAATGGGAGCTCACCTTTATTTATACAAATGTATGGCTAAAATTCTGCTTGGGTTTAATGTATTGGCAAAGGTATGTAAATATTTCGCATAAATCAGAGTAGTGCATGGGTATTTATTTCCATGTACAATATTTATATGAGACCCAATTGCCATAGCTCTGTTGCTTGAATTATGTTCACACAAGTCCAAAACCAGTGTGATACAGTGGTTTGAATGTTGGACTATGTCTCTTGAAAGTAGGATATGAATCCCTGTTCACCCATGAAAACCCACTGGGTGACCTTGTTCAAGTCACTCTCGGCTTCAGAGGAAGAAAAGTCAAGTCACCCTGAATTAATATTGCCAAGAAAACACAGTGATAGTTTTGTCTTGGGATTGCCAGAAGTCAGAAAAGACTTAAAAGCACATGATAACCTACCTGCTCCCATTTCTCTCAACCCCGGTTTTCTGTCTACATCCATCCTAGGATGACTTTCAACCTCTTTTTCATGAGATTACTTACAGTCATTTTAACAGAACAACAAGTTCTTCTGGGTTTTTTTTTTTTTCATCCAGGAAGGAAGTTCACGTCTTGCCTGCAGATGGCTGCTGTTTTGATTTCACTTTTACTGAAGTAATTGTATTGCCAGGCAAAGTGTTTTAAAACAGATAGGCATGGAAAACAAGGCTGGAGATTTTAATCTTCAGCATAGGAGACTAGGAAAATTTGAAACAATTTTCTATAGGCAGGCAGTAGATCTCTAGGAACTCCCATTCATTATGTGGAAAGTGCTCATATTCCTCAAACAGATATTTTTGAGCACATAGGGCCTTTGCATGGCTCAGGTGCACAGGCACAAAAGAATTAAACTAGAGACAGAGGAGAGGAATTTGTCTTATCTCAAGTAGTATGGTGCCCTGATCAGGGCTTTGCGTGATGGGCGTCACTGCCAAAGAAATCTAAGCCAAATGAAGCAATTAATTACAATACTGATAATGCAGAAAAGCCTACTAGTGTTTTATTTGCAGTACAGACTCCCTGAATATCAAATATCAAAGGAGGGCCTACTACTACTATACTGTAAAATGAATAATTTACATCGAATAATGAATGTCAAAGAGTGATAGAGTTACATCTCTTGTCTCTTATCCATCCCGTGATGTCTTCAGAGACATTATTTTTGAAGGCTATTGCAGTTGCCAGTCAGATTCACCTAGCATTACATATGACCTTGGGCCCTTCCACACAGCCATATAACCCAGAATATCAAGACAGAATAACCCACAATATCTGCTTTGAACTGGGAGTCAAATGACACCCCATGAAATTGTGAATACTTTCAACACTAAGCAAGAAAACTCTGCTTTGTGCAGAGATAATTTGATAGTGGGTTTGTTCCGTGCCTTCTTGAAATGCACGGAGTGAACCCACTATGGCCACTGTCTGGACTGTCTCCTCAGAAGTCCTGGACATCCGCTAAGGCAGTCCAGACAGCCATCTCATTTTTTTTTTGAACTGAATCACCAACCCCCTCCTCAAACTCCCCCCCCCCCAAACCCTTTTAAAAAATAAAATAACTTATGGGTCCCACATTTCTCTGCTGCCAGCCCTCTCCTGGTGATTAGGAATGACACGCCAGGAGAAGGGGAAGGAGGATGATAATTCCCTCCCCCCCCCCCCCTTCACCTTATGCATCATTCCTAAGCGCCAAGAGAGGGCTGGCAGCAGAGAAATGCAGGACCCATAAGTTTTTTAAAGGAGTTTTTAAGGGGTTTGGAGGAGGGGGTTAGGGTGTCTGTATGGTCTCCCAGAAGGTTCTTAGAGTGCATCTACACACCCAGCACGGGCTTTTGGGTTGGTGTGGGGACAGATGTCTGCCCTGACCTGGGTTTTTTAAACCCAGGTTGATGCAGACTTCTTCCTTGTCTGGAACCACCCAGTGTTTAAAATGTATCAGTTACTTTCTCCTCCTCCTTCTCCCAGTTTCTTTTTCCTTGACTTATCTCAGTTGCTTCAAACCAAGCTCAAAGTGCAGGAGTGATTTCAACTCAGTAGGTGATAGTGAAAAGATGTGGGCAAAATTTTGTCCTTCTATGTAGGCTCTGGGGAAAAGCAAACTGCTTCAGTCACTCCTAGCTTGTGTATTCTTGTAGTTAACAGGAAGAAGAGTAAGGGAAACATTTGTCCTTCCCTGCTGATTCAGGCACATTGATGCCATGCCTTCTATCTTGTGTATTCTTTCTGGAAATTAGGACTCTGAGCAATGGGTTCAAATTATAGGAAAGGACATCCACTTGAACATTAGGAAGAACTTCCTGATTGTAAGAGCTGTTCAACAGTGAAACTCACTGCCTTGGAGTGTGGTTGAAGCTCCTTCTTTGGAGACTTTAAAAAAGAGGCAGAACAGCCATCTGTCAAGGATACTTTGCTTGTGCTTTCCCTGCATGGCAGGAGGTTGAACTAGATGGCCCATGTGTTTTCTTCCAACTCTATGATTCTGATTCCTCATTAATCACTTTTGCCATCTTGACGATACTCTGAAGTTTATTGCTTATGTGGTCCTGTTTTCAGCTTCAAACTGTTGACTGTTACCAGTGGCATTCAGAGAGCTGAGATCCCCAAAAGAATACAGTCTGCATGTTATGGTTGGAGCAAAAATGATGCATCATGGGAAATCCACTTTTAACAGCCCATGGCAAGCTACATTTTCTGTGGGTCAGATTACAATGAAAACATTCTGCTTAGTTTGAAAAAATGTTGCACAAAATAAGGAGCTGCAAGAAGCAAATGTTACCAAACTGCTACATTTTCTTCTACCTTATTTATAACCTGTCAGTTCTTTACTAACATATTGTTAGCTGTTCTAACAGTATGGAGAGCTGTTGTGTGAAACTCAAGGAATATTTTAAATATACATCCTATTTCTGCTTTGACTGCATTTCAAGATTTTTTCAGAAAGTAGAAATACCTGCTTCATTATGTGGCTAGACACAGCTCACCAGGCAAATGCCAAATACTTTGTTTTGAGATGACAATCACACAGTATATAATTCATTTTTTTCGTAATATTGGAATAATAAGCAGAAATTGAATTGGTGTGTAGCTTCAACTTTCCATTAACATATTTTATAAAATGTTGAGATACAGCACAACCTAAATATTTTCCTAAGGGGTATTTTTAGGCTGGGGGAATGGGGGACACAGCAACAAATGGCTTACAGAAATAAACAGGAAACTCGTTTCAGGTTATTTTAGTAATGATGCAAAATCACTCAACATAACATAGATTAACAACTTTATTAGATGCAAGATAAGGCCTTCCCTAATTTCTGACTAACTATTTAAAAACTATTTTGAAAAAGCAAAAGGTAAAGTGATATTAAACCAAAACAAGTATTTTGAACCTCTAGAGAAAAGTCACAATTTTGCAAATGCATATTTTATTTGTTTGTTTGTTTAAATATTTTACTATTGCCTACCAACCCGAAAGGCTCCCAAGATGATGAACAAACAAAAAGTAATTAATACAATTCAATAGTGGAAACATTGTAAAACAAATCAAAATACTCTTTAAAAATTCCTAAAAGAAATCTCAAAATAGAAGTTGGTTTCAAAACAGCAATTTTAAACATTAAATGCCCTGCAGAATAGCACTGTTTGGGCCAGCCCCTGGAAGTTTAAAAGAGATGGGGCCAGCCTCACTTCCTTGTGTAGGAATTCCATGGTCAAGGCACTGCTATAGAAAAAATGCTCTTACATGCACCCACTAACCTAACTTCACAGGTGTTGAGATGTGCAACAGATTATTCTCTGAAGATCTCAGGTTTCTGGCAGACTCGTATGGGAAAAGACAATATTTCAGATATCCCGGCCCTGGTCAGTGTTTTGGATGTCATCACCAGGACCTTTATTTATGCTCAGAAGTGCATTGGATCTCAGTGCAGTTCTTGCAGGGTGGATCTTATATCATATCTAAAATGTACACCTGACACCAATCAGGTACTGCATTTTGCAATAGCTATAGCATCCAAGGGCAGACCCACACAGGACACATTTTTAGTAGTCTTGGGGAATATTTTCCGAAAAACCTACAACAACCCATATTTTCCATTTCTCAAATGCCAACAATAACTTGCTAAAATAGTTGAAGCATGACACATTCATCTTAATGCACCTCTTTAAAAAAACAATTAATCAACAAATAGATTGATGGCACATAGAGAATTACAGTTTTCTAAGAGCCTTCCTTTATCTAGAAGAAAAATTTGGACCAGGTGCTTAGGACTTTTAAAGCAGCTTATATTGGGTGATGAACAGATTGTGTGCCCATTGCACTTTCTATTGCTGTCAAAGCCTGAGATTTTATACATCTTTAAGTGCTTCTCTTGACAGAGACATGTCTGTGGTGTTCTGTCTCCTTATCTTGAAACAAGTGCATTAGTGTGCATTGGTCCCTGGAGATTTATTTCCCCAAAGTGCTTTGAGAGCAGCTTCCACTTCAGTTTCTAAAATTGTCTAAAAGACTCTACTTTGATGAAATCTGCCAGTCTTTTATCTTGTTTGTATAGTTATCCAGTGCATTGCTTCCTTCATGTTTTTATTTTGTTGTTTTTATGTAAAGTGTTCCTCTGTGGCCCATTTAACATCCATATTCTTGGTTAAAATTTCGCTTTGATTTCTTAGATCCTGTGCAAGAAGATTCTTGTTTTGTTTTGGGGTTTTGTTGCCTATTTCTCTTTATCTGCAATGGTTATTTGTTCCCTTATTCTGTTTGTTTGCACTGCTTATTATAATTATTATAATAATTTCCCATCATGAAGCTCACTGGAGAGTTTGATTCATGATTCTGGTCCCCTTTCTGTCATTTGCTGCATCCCTTCCTTGTAAGGCTGAACAAATACTTTTAATAAATAATGTGCTAATAATGGATAAAGCCTGGCAAAAGATTTGAGTCTTTCTTTCCCTCTCCCATTCTCTCTTTCTCTGACTCCCTTCCTTCCTTTCATCTGCTTCTTACATATTAGGAATGTATAAGCAGTTGTAGGGCATAGAATGTAATGGAATTGGTGAAATGACAAATGCGTATTATGCACTTCACAACTTATGCATATCTTGAGGCAGACATGTAAAACTATTGAGTACAAAATATTCAGTAGTTTTCTTGTTACGTGCCAATTTAATATCATGAATGTTTGAGATAGAACAGCAAGGAAGGAAACCCAGAAATAAAATGAAATATTTATACTGACTCATTTGTTGCGTCTGATGCAGTTTGCTTTGTTTGACTAACTTCGTTATTTTATTTATATTTTACTGTTAGTTGCCTAAGGTACATTTTTTCCAGCAAAATAAGTAAAGCACAATACACCTGGTGCTGTATATGCACAATTTCCGTATCTACTATTTCAACAAACCACCACTCATAAATATTGGCGGAGGGGTTCCCAAAAGCAAACCTTGGTTTTGCTTTTTCCAAGATATCTCATTATGCAAATACAGTTATGGCAAAATCTAAAACACTTTGGGTCCAACCATTTCTGAGAAGAGATACTCAACCTGCAATATCTTTACTGGACCAATCATCAAGGCCATAAAATCTTGATACTAGCTTTTAAAATCGAAGTTTCCTCATCATTCACAGTTAAGTACCCGAAGTGCGAAACACTCAAAGCCCTAGGGCTGAGGGATGTGCTCGTTATTTTCAGTCAAACACTTGCATTAAAGAAAACCCTCTCAAATTCTTTCCTTGCTCTACTCACTTATGGAGACATTTCTAAGTCTTGTAAAAATCAAAGTAGTACTCTGAATGCCCTAGTGCATTGGTTGCAAACCTCTGTCACACATGCCAGAAGAGGCATACAGTGGCCTCTCTCCTGGCACACATGCCTTCTTCTGCCCCCTCACTCTTTCACCCCCCTCTACCACTTGCACACTTACCCACTCTCCCTGGCCTGCTCACCAACTTGCTCACCTCCCCCTGATTTGCCTGCCGCCATCTCTGCCTGCCTGCTTTCCATTCAGCCCCCCGCTCACTCGCCTGCCCATTTTCACTCACCGCTTGCTCGCTTGCCACCCCTTGCTCACCCACTCACATCATCATCACCCCATGTTTGCCTGCCAACATCCCACCCCCAACACACAACACACACACTCTGGTTTGGGCACTTGGTCTCTAAAAGATTCATTTAGAAGTACCAGATTCTGTCTGATTTTGGAAGTTAAGTAGAGTCATCCCTAATTATCAGTTGGGTGGAAGATGCTGTAGGTTATGTTTCAGAGGGAGGAACTGGCAAAATCATATCTGAATATTCTTTGGCTAAAAGGCCGTATGAAATTTATGGGATCACTATAAATCGACAGACAGGTTGAAAACACACACCAAGCTAAAAGGAAATTGACCCCTATGTCTACACAGGAGAAATCTGCTCCTTTTGTAACTTGAGTCATATAGTGCCATATGTTTTCATAGTATGAAAGGAAACCATATTTCTTTCTCTCGGAAGCAAACAATCAAAATTCTGATCCTGCCACTTCCCCAGACTGAAGTCTAGCTCTCCCCTGCATATATTATCAACAAAAGAGTGCTACCAATTAGCAACTGAACATTGCTTCTTAATAGATTCGTATATTTCCTTCTTTTGTGTTGTTCACTTTTCTTAGTAGCAGATTCATGTTCTTTCCATTGTTTGACCTCATGTTCCATAGTTCCTGTTCCTTGGGGAAAATATGACTTATCACATCATGGGGTTTTTTTTTTTGCATTGTTTTTTAAAGTTATAGTGTTTCTCCTGGTGTCTCATCATGTCTCATAGAGGGACATTGTGTTCTTTCCTACCTGATGTTTGAAAGTTCAAACCAGAATGTGGAAAACTATACTAAGAGCATCCTCTTAGGAATGCTGCCAAACAGCCAATTCAGACAGGCAGAAATAATATATCACACAATTTTTCAGCATTTCACCTTCACATATGCATGACTTAAAACAGTTATTTTTGGATGACAACTTCCAAAATCCACCAACCAGCCTGGCTTGGAACCAGATTGGCTGATTGAGCCTAGATGTTCTCAGACAAATATAATTTTCACAAGCTTTGAATATTGGTTAAAAAAAATCAGAGCAAAAAAAACCTAGCAGAGCAAAATCAAGAGGAACAGGGAGATAGTACTTAAAGGGCATGGTAGTTTTGACATAAATCTACAGTAATTAATGCCATTTTACCCTGATATTTGCGGAATGTAAATTGCATATACTCATATTAACTGATCTTGCAAACGTTAGATGCTTCTTATGGAGTGCATTACTTTGGATTAGATTTGTGAGGAATCATGCAGACCACTAATGGTACTTTGTGGAGAGTGAATGACTTTATAAACCATTTAAGAACCAAAGTGAGCAAAGAAGACTTCACAACTGTAAAATGCTATTCTTACTCTTGAAATAATGACTGGATAGTCACTCTGGGTTTATTTTTTAAAAAATCAGGAAATAAATTATTCATACTACATTGTATAACCATAGATAGGGTATATATCAAAATTTGTGCCTGATCTGGTATGCACATTTCAAAATGTGTATACATTTTCAGGCATTTATCTTGATGCCTGCATTTTTGAATACATTTTCTCACATAATAGTGTGTTGTGTGCATTGTTCAAAGAGTGCTGCACATTTATTTGTATATAATTCAGAGAAAAGAAGAATCACCCACTTGCAGTTTGTGTCCAGTACTGGGAAATCTATATATATATAAACTTTTGCTAACAGTTTAGTAGATCATAAACAAGATATTTTTTTGTAAATTACTTAACACACACACACGCACACATATACACACACACACACGACCTTCATGTTTGTGGGGCATTTATATGATCCCTTAGTTCTACCATTGTTCCTGAGTACCTTGTTTTTTCTTCTTCCTAAAATGGACTTTTATAAGGATTTCCACTGGGAAATGGTGTAGAGGACATAGTTGGCATATATAGGACCCTGGCTAGATCCAAAGATCTCTATTTAAGAGTACACTATAAGGAAAGACCTTAACATAAAAAATTGGGAACTGAAAGTATATAGGTTGAGAATTCCTTATCCAAAATCCTTAGGCCCAGAAGTTTTCTCTATTTCAGATGTATTTCAGATTTTGGAATACTTGCATATTCATAATGGAGATGACACCCAAGTCTAAACATGAAATCCATTTATGATTCATAAATACTTTTTTGCATAACTTGAAGATAATGTTGTACACATTATTTTGTGCATGAATCAAAGACTGTATACAATTAATGATCAGAAAGCAAAATGTTACTCTCTTGGTCACCCATTTGAAGTATTTTGGATGTAGCAATTTTGAAAAAGGGATATTCAAACTGTAGTAGATGGTAAGCTGTGTTGCATCATGTGGTATATATGGACACCGCTTCTAATTTTCTTATACTTGCATGAACTAAAATTATTTTATTGGGAGAAAAGAGACCAGTCCCTGTTGTGGACTTTTTGAAGTTCTGGACTGCAACTTTTTTATTTAACACAGATGTGAATAAATAAGCTTTCAGATTTTGTTTATCCATTGGAGAAAGCAGTATATGCATTCTTCATTAATTTAACACAACAAATAATCCATTGGACAAAGCAAATAATGTTAATACCCCATTGGTGGTAAAGCTACTCTGACATGCATTTTACACTTCACACAGAGAGAAACATAACTGATTCCTTCAATAGAACAGGGAATAAAGTTGACATAGTGCCTAGTCAATTTTGCAACTATAAAACAAAACATATCAAACTTATATCATTGTTTTATAGTGATATTATTATTATTATTGTTATTATTATTATTATTATTATTATGGCACAAGAGAATTTCAGTAGGAAATTTAATGTGTTCTCATACCACACAATGATTATTAAATTAGTTGTCATTTTACACAGCATACATGGTTTGCTGTTGCCATTGCTGGAGTTGTATTTAGTTTTCAATGTCTGTGTGATCTAACCAACATGTGGAAGTAAAATATGCCCTTCTGAAAGGTAAACTGTTTACTGTTGATCTAAAAAAATGACAATAAAAATGTTAATCAATATCCACAATTCCTTCTGTATTTATTAAGCAAGTGAATCAATTGCGGAAGTACCATTATGTGTTTTAGTTTTTAAACTGTGTCCTGGATTTCACAATTAAGTTACATCTTGGACAGATCTCTTTCGCTTCTCCCTCCTTTTTCCTCCCTTCCCTTTGTCTACTTTTTCCCCCTTGGGGGAAGAATGCAGACAAACAAAATGACTCTACAATTATGTCTTGACAGGAAGAAACTGAAACATAAACCATGTGCCACTTTTCTCAAATAAAAGTATGATTATTACACTGGTTGTCAGTGTTTGCAAGATGTTTTCCTGGAAACATTATTGTTAAACAGTATAAACTGCTGCTCCATCCATTCCCAATTATGGGTTTGATCGTTTCGGTTCAGTAGCAGAAAAACCCAGAGCTGTGTGTGGTGGGGGGGAGGGTTATCAGGTAAGAACTACAATGTATCAGCTAATAAAATGGTTGTCATGGTTAGGCAAAGAAACAGAAAACTTGAGGGTGCCCTTGGTGAGTATGGCAAGTTGCAATTATCCTACGGTGGAGCACTTCTTTGTGATGATTGATGGGAGAAAGAATCTGAAAAGAATCTAGCTGGCTGAAAAAGTTGTTGTAACATTATGATTAGGAACAAACAACATTTTAAATATAATGAGGAGGGGGAGAAATCAATTCATTTATACAGTCGTGGATGTCCTTGCTCTCTAACTGCTCTGTCATATGTAAGAGCGTAAACAACTTAATTCTCAGGTTCATGCATTGGCCTTTCCAGTGCTTTGATCTAAGGAATGTCTGAAATACAGATGAGAAACCAGGAACAGTAGCAGTAGTATTTCACAAAGGAATAGATTTTAATGTGAAGGACCACAATGACAAATCTTCCCAGTACAGCAGGCTTCCAAGAAGTGCAGAAGAAATATACAGCTCTGTATAAAGAATGATTACCTTATAGTTCAAAGATGACTTATAACTGAGTGTATTTTTGACCTTTCAATTGTCCTATTCTCCTTAAGGCAGAAAATAAGATTTAGAATATCACATCAGAGCATGGCTAGGTCAAGAGATTAATTTCTGAGAAACTCCCAATCCATTTCACATAATAGCCAAGGGCCTTATACTATTGCTAGATGTCACATAATGAAGTGCTAAAGAGAAAGCAAATGAGAGCGACACCACTTTTAAAATGATCTCACACATACAAAATAGCAAGTGTAAAGGAAAATGAAATGAATTTTGTCTAAGATATCCCCAGCCTGCTTAACTCTTAACAATGAATGCTAGCCTTATCAAAATGATTGTCCATTACTTTTGGGATGGTCTTACATTTTTTACTCAATATCAGAATTTTATAGTGTCTGTGAGAATTCTATATCTTTACTGAGCCCAAATGCTAAAAGGGAGGATAAGGACTCTTACCTGGACCTCAGGGTTTATTCATTCACTGAAATTATGGAATGGAATTTGATAGTACAATCCTATAAAGAGATTTATGCTGGACTTTTGGTTGATGACTTTGTTGCTGCTGTGTGCCTTCAAGCCATTTCTGACTTATGATGACCTTAAAGTAAACATATGCCTTTGCAATCATCTGAGGCTGAGTGACTTGTCCAAGATTATTTGGTATGTTTCTGGGGCTGAATAGGGATTTGAACCCTGGTCTCCAAAGTTATAGACCAACTCTCATGGTGCAATATTTTGAGCCACTGTATGTCATCTCTCTCTCTCTTTTAAGGAATTCAAGGCATAAGAGGAACAATGCTAGACCTAGGCCTATCTCGTCCGGCATTATGTTCAGACAGTAACGAAGTAGTTACTTCTGGGAAAAGCACCAAGAGACTATGGGTACAACTGCACCTTTTTGCTCATGCTCTACAGCAATAGATATAGGCCATCTCAGGAAGGAATAAAGTATGAGTGTATGTGTAAAGTCTGTTGATGAAAAGTATGTATGGAGAGTACTATTTTGTCTGTTTTCTGCATTATTGCCCCTGATAATTCCCATATAGCAGGGCTGCTGGTTGCAGGAACATCTGACTCTGATAGCATTGACGGGTGCCACTCTGGTGACTGATGACTTATGACTTTGCATGGAAGAAGACTTGGGGAGCAAGGAGAATAGAAATTGGGAACAGAACTTCAAAAGGCTTAGTCATGAAAGAGCCAGGAGAGGAGGACCAAGTAAGGCTGAAAGAAGGAGTGAAGAAAAACTAGTAGCTCTGAGAGCAACAAAGCGGGAAGCAATGTGGAGAAGGACCTGCTGGTTTTGCAAGCTATCATCTTCTCCTCTGAGTAGTACTCACCAGAGGGTAGCTATTAGAGGGTGAGTCAAGGAGATTGCTTTCTAAATAAGAATTCTACTCCCTAATATGATTTTTTTCTTCAGTCCACAATTTAGAGCATTTCAGTAATTTAAAACTTCAATACCGTATTTAGAATACAGTTTAAGAATGAAATGGTTCTGGGTGTGAATGGTTTTTAGTGTTTTGAACTTTGTCATTTGGAAAGTAAAGAGAAATCTCATTGTGGGGAGAGATAGAATTGTTATTTGGAGGCAATGCTCTCATTTTGCTCCCCTTGTAGTTATATCTCTGGTGCAAACTGAGGTGCGTGGGATGCACCTATAGAACTACTGCAGTCTGACAACACTTTAAATGTCACAGCTCAATGCTATGGAAACATGGCAGTTGATGTTTTACAAGCCTTTTCTGTTAAATAGTGTTTATGCCTCACTAAATTATAACTCCCATGAAGTTTTAGCATGGCAGCTAATGTGGTATCAAGCTGAATTATTTATGCAGTGTAGATGCATGTCTGGAAACACATCCTGTTCATAGAGTTCCTTACAGGGATTGTGAATCTGGTCATATCTTTTATGTGTTCATGGTTTGCAATTCATGCCTGGGTAAGGTCTTTTGTAATGATAAATATTAGAAGTAGTCATTGGGTGTGTATTTTATTTTATTTTATGAAAAATCCCATTACGAAAAGCTTAAAGATGTGGGTAAACTACAACTCCAAACAGCATAGGCCAATTACCCCAAACCCCACCAGTATTCAAAGTTGGCCATGTTAGGAATGTGTGCCAAATGTGATCCAGATCCATTGTCAGTGGAGTTCACATTGCTCTTTGATTGTGGATGAACTACAACTCCCACATTGGGTCTCATCCTCCCCAAACCCTGCCATTATTCAAAGCTGGTCATGTAATGTATTTGTGCCAATTTTAGTCCAGATCCATTGTGAGTTGGGTTCTTTGATTGTGGGTGAACTTCAAATGCCAACATTATGGGTCAAATTTTCACAAACCCCACCTGTATTCAAAGTTGGTCATGTGTGCCAAATTTGGCCAAGATCTATTGTCGGTGGAAATCACAGGGATCTCTGAATGCAGCATGAACTGTAACTCCTAACATACAAGGTCAATCCCCCCAAAACCCTCTCTTATTTTTTGTTGGTCATGTTGAGTCTGTGTGCCATTTGCTAGCATTTTCTGGGCATTGGATATAGCAAACTTAGGTGTTATATCATTTTGCATTAGAAAGCACATCGTATTATGTTTCAAATCTTATCACACCTTGCTCTTTCTTGCCTTTTGTCCTGAAATCATCCATTTTCAGATATATCACATGAGCCAGTGAAGTTCCCACCCACTCCTTTAAAACAACTACATTGGAAAAAATGGGGAAATGACAGGAAAAACAAAGTGGTGGTATTTTGAAATTTCAGTATTTCTAATTATTAAATTAATTTTAAAAATTACTATACCAGGCTCATGCTCATGAAGAAGGATTTTGGGAGAGAAATGTCAATGCTTGGTAGGGGACCGCCCACAGAAACAACCCCTTACTCCACATCACAGAAGCAATTCTACATGAGTACATTTGACAGATCTCATCCCTTGTGTTTTTCCCATTTTCTCCAGTTTTATTATGATTCCTGACTTCAGAAGATGATTTCTGCAAATCATCCCCCCCCTTCTCCCCCCCCCCCCCCCCTCGGTTTCTTAACACATCACAAACAGAACATGATGGGCTGGGGATCCATGAGTCATGTGATGGGCTCCGTGTAACTTCATTTTTCAACTGTATTAGAAGTGTTTATAAATGGGGGAGGGGGGCTGCATGAGATAACATCCTTAGGATAAATCAAATATTGGAATAGAGAACATGCAATCTTTCTGAAGTTGTTGAAATATAACTCCTATCACCAATCACTCTTGGCTATTTTCTAGCTAAGATTGATAGAAGATATAGTTAAACAACACCTGAATAACTACAAATCAACAATCCATGTAAAGCAGAATTCAGATGTAGTTCTACAAATATTGCTGGTAGCAATCCAAAAACTCTTGGAGTGGGCATGCTTTTAATCCTTGCTGTAAACATCCAGGAACCAGCTTTGGGCAGCATTAACCCAGGTACTATACATAAACCATCAAAGATCTTGGGATTTTTTTTGCAGCTCAGTTTTATATACAACATTGCATTTTAAGGTAATTTTCACTGCTTTGTTTCTGGAAATATTGATGCTGTTTCTTGGGAATATGGCATACTGAATTCAGTGGGGTATATTTCTAAATAAACATTTATGCTCCAATCTTATAAATCAATTTATAAAATTGCACTAATAAAATATTTCTGTGTTGCCTTGAAAGTAAAAATGTTTTCAAGATAACTTATGTAAAACAGGGAAAACAAACAAACAATCCAATCAAACAACTACCCCGTACCATATCAATCAAGATCACATAAAAACAACAAAACAACAGGGGTTACAGCCTGTGCTGGATGGGGTCACACTCCCCCTAAAAGCACAGGTACGCAGTCTGGGAATTCTCCTGGATTCATCGCTGAGCCTGGAACCCCAGGTTTCAGCAGTGGTCAGGGGAGCATTCGCACAATTAAAACTTGTGCGCCAGCTGCATCCGTACCTTGGGAAGGCTGACTTGGCCACGGTAGTACACGCTTTGGTTACATCCCGCTTAGATTACTGCAACGCTCTCTACGTGGGGTTGCCTCTGAAGACTGCCCGGAAGCTGCAGCAAGTACAATGCGCGGCAGCCAGATTACTAACGGGTGCTGGGTACAGGGAGCACACCACTCCGCTGTTACACCAGCTCCACTGGCTGCTGATTAGCTTCCGAGCACAATTCAAAGTGCTGGTGTTAACCTATAAAGCCCTAAACGACTCCGGCCCTGTTTACCTCTCCGAACGTATTCTCTCCTACGAACCATCAAGACCACTAAGATCGTCTGGAGGGGCCCTGCTCTCGGTCCCACCGCCTGCACAAGCACGGCTGGTGGGGACGAGGGACAGGGCCTTCTCGATGGTGGCCCCTCGACTTTGGAACTTCCTGCCATTAGAGATCAGAACTGCCCCCTCCCTCATGACTTTCAGGAAACTAACAAAGACCTGGTTGTGGAACGCGGCATTTGACAACTGATTTAATTCTTTGCCCACATGAAAGGAGGAGGATGAATGGTATTGTGATGGTGTTGGACAATTTGGCTCTTTTAACTGTGATGATAATGTTTTAATGTGTATGGTGCTGATATTTTAATCATGTAATGAAGTGGCATTGTGTTGTTATTGTATATTCTTTGTATGTTAACACATGTTGTGAACCGGTCCGAATCCCTCTTTGAAGGTGAGAGGGTTGGTATATAAAACCTCAAAATAAATAATAATAATAATAATAATAATAATAATAATAAATAACAATACAGAGAAAGTTCAAGAAGCCATCAAAATAGCAAACCACTGGACCAAATTAAACAACAATTTTCAGCCACCATTAAAGCCATTAAAATTAATTTGTACATTAAATCAGAAAGATCCACTGATATCAAAAGCCTGTGCAATCAGGATGGTCACTTTATTTTTGGCAGCTAAAAAAACACGTAAAGTTCCAGGCAGACATTTTTCGCATGCAGAAAAAAGGTAACAAAATTGGGATATTAGTAAAGGACTTCTTATAAGCTAATTTAAGAAAAGCTCAGCAATTTCAAAAAGCCTGCCTCAAAATCCAAGCTAGTGTGGTGTAGTGATCTGAGCACTGGCCAGGGTTTGAATCTCTGTTCACCCATGGGTACCCACTAAATGACCTTGGGCCGATTTCACTATCGATGATTTGAAAATACCAACCATCACCCAAAAACATCCAGAATACAAACTTTTATTTTGCCATTTTAAGCAAGGGATACTATTTTAATACCCCAGGGCAGATGATAGATAGATAGATAGATAGATAGATAGATAGATAGATAGATAGATAGATGATAGATAGATAGATAGATAGATAGATAGAAATATTGTTTACAAATGTTGATTGGAAGTCATGTCATTATAATGGGATGTAGATTGTTCATTGAGTTGAAAGAAAGAGAAACAGAAAACCAGAACTAAATTTGTGTACTGCTGGTTCTTCCTGTATCTTGACATGGGAAGGGAACTTATCTGTCATAACAGTTATAGCTACTTGCTAGCTTTCGGGAAGGGAGTATATAGAATCATTTCATCTATCAAGAAAAACAACTTCTCTAAGGAGAAAAAGTGTTCTGAACAAAAATATTTCCTTTTCTTTATGGGAAACAGAAAATAAATAGATATAGATTTTTAAAAGTGGTCTATTTATTTCCTATCTCATACAATCATAACATTTTTTCATTATCTAACCTAACAAATCTAGCTCCTAATTTTCTTTGATCTATATTGACATCTGACTCAATGAATGCTTTGCCCACCGGCAACACATATTATAAAGTGTTTTCTTTTTCTTTTTTTCTACTTGAAAGATTACACATTATAGATTACTAAGCAAGGGTGAATTGTACTATTCTGCTAGACAAATTATTCTTCTCATCAGTAACGTTTATGCCTATGTATAAATACATTCTGAATTTCTTTTATCATACTGGATGTTACCAGCTAAGAATTGGGGAGTTTAAAGATGAGTTAGAATGATTTCATGAATCTCTCCTGATAGGTAGCAAGATGCATTTCTAAACATTATGTCTCCACAGAATTTTCCCAGTGAGCAAGTTAGAGAGTTTTCAGATTTTATAAGAAACGCGATTTCTGTTCTAGTATTATAGACTAGTTTTCTCGAATACAAGGACAGGACAGCATGTAGCCCCAACCTTCATCTTCCCTCACATTCAAAGAAAATAGAAAGCAGTTCCTATTTGCATGAGAGCAAGGATTCCAGGACCCTTTTTCTGACAGATAACCTCATCAGACAGACAGCGGCAGAAGGTGGTGGCAGTCCACCTCACTGTGAGGCATAGGGAATCTGGCACATGATGCCTCGCATGGCACGCATCGCCAGAAGGGTAATTACATGGGGGGGGGGGAGTGTGAGCATGCGTAGAGTGCATGGCTTCCCCATAGATTATGGCAACAATGACATTCTGGTTCCGCCCACCTTCACCTACGGAGCCGGTACAACGTCTGATGAGAGCCGGTTGGCTCCATGGGTGGATAGGGCTAGATTGGCATATGATGCCTATTCTAGCCCCATGTGATGAGGCCAAGACACTCTCCATGAGAACAGAAATGTATTGTCCTCAGATATGCCTTCAAGTAAGAATAGCAATAACAGATTGTGTGCAGTTCTCATGCAGCTCTCATGCTTCCATTATGTACAAGACAATACTAGCATATCTTGTTAAGCCTTGACAGATTTAAACACACTCTGTCTCATTCTCTCTCTCTCTCTCTATATATATATATATAGAGAGAGAGAGAGTTATTTCTTTTCTTTTTTTTTTTTTTAGTAAACTTTGGTACCTTCACCACCTTTCATTTATTTTATTTTATTGTTTTGGTTTTGTTGTTGTTGTTGTTGTTTTCCCTGGAGTTTTATGGCCACCATTGCAGTGGGAAACAATGGCAAGGTGCTAGGAAACAGGTTGATGGGACTATCCCGTGTTAACAGTGGTTCTAGTTCCCAATTAGAATCAGCCCTGCTGTTCACAGCAGAACCACTTCTGCGACTTTTACTAACACAAGGTAAAATTAGATTAGCTGGTTTTATCCCATATTAGAAATTCCCAAGCCATCATCTGGATACCCAGGAGTAAATTTTGGCCTACTTTGGAGTATGTAACCAGTTAGACAATTTCGCCAAAATATATGCTAATTTTTGAAATATTTAATTTTATGCTTGATTTGAGATAGTGAAAACACAACACCATTATCAGGCCCGTAGCCAGGATTTTGATTCGGGGGAGGGGGGGCTGAGTTTGGTTCGGGAGGGGCTGAAGCCACCATGAGAATTTCGGGGGGGGGCTGAAGCCCCTCAAGCCACCACCCCCACCCACCCCCCCCACCCCCCCCCCACCCCCCGGCTACATGCCTGACCAGGATGATAACCATAATTCCGTCCTAAGATGACTGAAAACACGGGAATTTAAATCCGGGGTTTGAATTAATCGTTCATAGCCCAGCACCTGGAGGGACATATCTGTCTGCTTCTGTTTTTTCCGCATTCAGTCTTTTAGAACCTCAAATCATTTTTCCAAAATAGGAATAAATTTGTAAAATCTGAGAAATTTATTTCCAAACTACCTACATATTCCATGAAAACTGTCATTTTTAATCATAGGATCACTGTGTTAATTAATAGGATCACTGTGATGCCTTTTATAAATGATTTTAATTTAATGTTTATGACTTTTAAAATCTGAAAAATGGGTCATCCCATTTGGTCTTTTTTAATTGCCTTGGTCTGATATCAATGACTCCTCCATGCTATTTTTCTTTTTCCCTTTTCTTTTTTCAAATCAATTTGATTACTGACATCGATTGAAAAAAATGTGTGAACAATTTATCAAGGGCAGCATCAGAGAGGAAGGAAAGGTAGGATGTACTGTGAGCATGGCTGTTGTGAACTTGTTTTCTCTTCTGTATAACTCGAGACACAGTCCAGCAGCATAAGGGGTAATATATGTCAGACTACCCACTGTGTTGAGACCTCTACACAAGCTGAGCACAGCAGGGTGAATGTCGCTGGGATTTGTTTTACAGGAAGCCTTCATTTCCTTGCTTTGGAGGGGTTAAGTGAGCCACTTCAACCACTGTTTCCCTTTGGGGGTTATGCTACAGAAAGGCAGCTCCACTTCTCCCCCTGAGTCTGTGCCAGCAGAGAGTTGCTGTCAAAGGAGAACAGCGGGATGCAATGAATCAATGTATTCCCCAGCCACTTGGCTTAGCCATGGCTGTCCACTCTCATGCCATGACAGCCCCTCAGTGGCCACCAGCTTGAAGCTGTCAAATTCATCCCCGACAGGTTTTGGCCACAGGGGACCCTGTGTCCATGTTTATTCTGTAAAGAATTGAGCTGAATGGTATCCTTTGTGCCTTAAGAGTCTCTCTTGTGGTAGCAGAGGAAAAGCGAGTATAGAAACTTTGGTCGGAGGCTATTCAGAACTATTCCTGTGGAAGAGCCATGTAAGAGCACAAGGAATTTGTGGGAATTCAAAGTAAAGATATAGATTGACTATTCCTTTTCTGGAAATCCAAAAGAAACATTTTTTTCTGCCATTTCCATCTTTAAGGAAAGGATGATAGGTGCACATCCAGCACCAAGTGAATATTTCTCAAGGAGCTCCCACTCGACCGCTGACATAAATTTGACACCCCTTTTCCCATATCCCTCATTCGAAGTTGGGTATCCCATATTTAAAATTCTTGAGGCTACAAATGATTTGCATTTTGGATATGATTTGCATTTAGCAATATATTTTGGAAAGGAGACTCATATGTAAATAAAAAATGTTTCATGTGCATCTTTAATATATAGCCTGAAGATTATTGTATATGCAATAGTTTAATAGTTAATGCATGGAACAAATAATTTCATACTTTGAACCACTAGAAAACTTCACTATCTCATGCTTCCATGTGAACAATTTTGGATTTCAAAGTACTTTGGAATTGCATATAAGAGAAATTCAACCTGTATTCCCAAAGTAAAAGAAAATCTCCCCCACCCCCACCCCAAAAGTATGCATTTCAGATGACGGGGTGTCAATGTATCTTAGCTAGCTCAGGCATTGAGGGTGGTATCTTATTAAAGTTGGAGTTTCCTCAATAATATGGTAAAGGTTTTCCCCTGACATTAAGTCTAGTCATGTCTGACTATGGGGGTTAGTGCTCATCTCCATTTCTAAGCCAAAGAGCAGGCATTGTACATAGACATCTCCAAGGCCATGTGGCCAGCATGACTTCATGGAGCACCATTACCTTCCTGCCGGAGCGGTACCTATTGATCTACTCATATTTGCATGTTTTCGAACTGCTACGTTGGCAGAAGCTGCGGCTAACATGGGGAGCTCACATTGCTCCCCAGATTCATACCTGTGACTGTTTGGTAAGCAAGTTCAAAAGCTCAGTGGTTTAACAATCGAGAAGGCTCTCTGCCTAGTAGAGGACAGATGATAAGTCCGGATGTTGGGGACTTCAAGCAGATTTTGGTCTTTGGACCGAAATAATCTCTGGGGTTGGTAGGGGGATAAGCGGGCCCTCAGGTACGCCGGCCCCAGACCATATAAGGCCTTAAAGGTTAATACCAGCACCTTGAAAGTAATCCGGTACTCAATCGGTAGCCAGTGCAGCTGTTGTAGAAATGGGGTGATTTAACACCTCGCTGGCACCCCGGCGAGAAGACGAGCCGCCGCATTTTGCACCAGCTTCAGTTTCCAGGTCACTGACAAAGGAAGGCCAATGTAGAGGGTGTTACAGTAGTCAAGCCTCAAGATGACCATCACCTGGATCACCGTAGCCAGGTCGTTCCTAGATAGGTAGGGAGCCAGTTGCCTAGCCTGACGTAGATGGAAAAACGCAGATCTGCTCACAGCAGAGACCTGGGCCTCCATTGTGAGCAGAGGGTCCAATAAGACACCAAGACTTTTTATAGAAGGTGACGGACGTAGTGTCTTGCCATCCAGGGTAGGCAGTTGGATCTCCCTCCTACCCGGACGGCCCAGCCAAAGGATCTCCGTCTTTACTCGGTTCACCCTCAACCTGCTGGCACACAACCATCCAGTAACGGCCTCAAGGCACTGATGGAAATTTTTGGGTACAGTGTCCGGCCGGCCCTCCATCCTCAGAATGAGCTGAGTGTCATCAGCGTACTGGTGGCACTCAAGCCCAAAGCTCCGCACCAGTCGGGCAAGTGGTTGCATATAGATGTTAAATAATAGAGGAGAGAGAATAGCTCCCTGCAGGACCCCGCAAGTTAGCTGAGATCTCTCAGAAACCATCCCTCCCTTGCTACTTCGCAGTTCGCTTATTGCAGACTCGCTGTTTTGCGGGAAGCAGCGAGGGAACATTGTATAAAGGGAACACTATATAACTGCTCCCCATTCCTTCCTTGCCAGGCTGGGCACCCAAGGGGCCTCCAAGGTAGGGAGAAGTGGAGACGGCGAGGAGGAGGCCACTGCCGAGTGGGTGGAGCATCCCTACCCCACTTCGGAGGCACCTTGGGCACCCAGCCTGGCAACGAAGGGGCCTCCAAAATGGAGGAGCAGCAAAAGTGGTGAGGAGGAGGCCACTGCCGAACAGAGCCTCGGCAGCATCCTTTCCCTCACCCCCCCCCCCCCCCACTGCTCCCTGCTCCTTGCCAGGTCAGGTGCCAGGCTGGCGAGAAAGGGGTCTCTGAGGAAGAGAGCGGTGGAGGTGGCAATCAGGAGGAGGCCTGGTCCTGGAACAGAACACCCGTGATAAGTGAGGGAACACTGTAATGACTAATACACTGGCAAACTTATAATGTAAGTCATATACAGGCAGTCCCCAAGTTATGAATAAGATGGGTTCTGAAGCTTTGTTCTTAAGTTGAATTTGTTTGTAAGTTGGAACAGGTACATTTTAAAAGTATACCTCCATCCAAATATATATTAGCTTTGGATAACATAGGGAAGGGTTAACACCCCTTTGGTGTTTGTTTTACTGTCTGTGCCTTTGTTCAGAAGATTTCGCCTCACTTTCTGTCCCTCTGAGAATTTAATTTTACAAATATTGGCTTGTTGTGGAAACCAGGATTGGTGATAAAGCTTCAATGGAGACACCTTTTCCTCATGATAACTCTTTCAAGAGTGAATTTCCCTTCCTAAGGGTAGATTTCTCTCACTTCCTGTTATCTTACCCCAGTTCTTAACTATGAGTCACTTGTAAGTCAGATGTTTGTAACTTGGGGACTGTCTATATTAGAAATTTGTTTCAGATTGACCATTCATCCTAGAAGCAAAGGCAGAGCTGAATGCAAATTGTGGAAATTTTCTTTTTTTTCCCATTGAATATGCAATGCAATTTGAGCAAAATAAATTGTAAATGAGGTGTGTGTATATATATATATATATATATATATATATATATATATATATATATATATTCATGATCACAATTCAATTAGAAGAAGTTTTACATTGGCACTTTAATTATGATACTTTTAATTATCTTTAATTTTTAACTTAATCAAGTTTTAATTGTATTTTAATATATGTTCACTATTACAGGAGTTTTAGGACAATGATTAGTGTCTATTTGTGTATTTTCTTGTTTTTTTTTAAGGTAATTTTTATTAGTTTATAATTTAAAATGATGGAGCAATACTGCTCCCACATAGTGACATACAAACATATACATTGTAACAGTGCAACACATATAACATATAAAAAATACCCTCTTGTTGTACAAACTAGAGTTGGCAGATCTTTCGTTCTTGCTCCCCTCTGACACTTAGTCTGGTTGTTTTCTTTCTTCTACAGTCTCGTAGTGTACCTTATTGTAGGGGGCAGCTGTTTGTTGTCCCTTCCCCCCTCCCGGCCCCTCCCCCCCCCTCTACTCTATTGTGATACATCCTTACCAAACAAACATAAAGACACATGACAAACTTACAAACATATATAACAGCTATATAGATCTCTTGACTTCCAGGGTATTTAAGCGTGTCGTTCCTTGTATCTTTGTAGTTATCTTAGGTCTATGTTGGTCGGGTATTCTTTTGTTCTTTTTTCTTGTTTTTGGCAGGCACAAAAAGGCTTTTTTTTTTTTGAAAAAAAATTACTCATAGTTAAGAACTGGGGTGAGATATCAGGAAACATGTAATCCAGTGCATTTCAGTGTATGCTTCTGTAGGAAGTCTATTATACTTTTTGAAACCTATGGAAATCTGATTGCTATATAATCAATCAACTATGAATACAATCTCCCATGATCCCATAGCATTGTTCTATGACAGTTAGAGTAGTGTCAACCTACTTTAATACTACAGTGCAGATTCAACCCAAGTAATTTCCCACATCACTTATTATAGTATTGTGCACATTTATTTTCATAAGTGGACTGATCACTTCAATTAAATTGATGGATTATAAAATACTGGCTTGAACATAACTTTAGAAATGCCAAGTCAACTTCTATCTTTGATATATTTTTCTTCAGATATTTTTAGTCTTCTTTGTTTCACTGATACTTTACTTCATACATATTTCAACAAACTCCCTAAATGTTGTTTTGCTATTCTTGAAAAGTATCCTTGCCACTGGTTATTTGGCTGTGCATAATTAATTTAGGTAGTGATGCAACCATGGAATATATGCCTGATTGTCCTCAGAGGTATCCTCTCTGATCAAGATGAGGTGAGAAAAACAAGCTTGTTTATGAAAGTTACAAAAATGTCAGTTTATAAACCCTTCAAATGCCACTTCCCTCAAACCATGCAACATTGAATTACTTTTAATTATTATGAAAAGGTGGGAAATCATTCCAAATTCTTAGCTCCCACCCACTCATAATAGTTTGTCAAATGGCCTTCAGAATGTAAATTTTTTAAAATCTCATTGCATGGAAGGAGGAAGCATGTGCCAGTAACCTTTTTGATATGTTAGTGAAAGAAACATGTTTTAAATCTTATACCCTACATTAAATATCAGAAAGACATTATCACATGATATTTATAGAGAACGTATAATCCCATTGATTATGAAGTTATTTAGGAGACCGGTTACACCAAAATTGGAATTTTGCCCGTGAGGGTGTTTCCACACGTGACTAAAAACGGTGCCCAAGGGGGTTAAAGTAACCCACTTCAGTGTGGGTTTCTAGTCCCCATCTCCTCCCACAACCCTGATATTTCCCTCCTGGGGAGGCTACATGTTATCTCAATTGAAAGCCACCCTGAAACCCCCAATTTACCCATAAAATGTATTTTTAAAGGTCCCTGGCAGCCATGAAGCCTCTCCTCAGCTCCTTCTGGCATGGGAATATGATGCCTGAGGACATGGGAGGGGTGAGGAGGAAAATACCTCCACCCCCCCCCCCACCCTGTGCCCCCTATCTCCTCACATGTCATTTCCTCCCCTCAGGACAACATGAGCAGAGGCCTCACGGCTATTAGAACCTTTTCCAGTAAGTTTTGGGGCTTGGGGGAGAGGGTGGGTGCCATTTTCCAGGCTTTTCAAAGCCCGAAGAAGCAGAATGGATGTGGAGAAGCAGTCCTGGTAGTGAGTCCCCACAAGCCAAGCACCTCATTAAATCTGGGCCTTTCTGGTTTATTAATACAGAATAAACCTCAGTTATTCTCCCAAATGTTTGCCTGCAAGCAAAACCAAAGAAAATAGTAGCGTGACAATGCTCTTCATTGACAGTGCTCTTCAGTGTCAACAGAATGGTCCAAAGAAAAAGTGATTACACAATGCTACGCACTCACTCCTTTTGACCTATTGATTTGCCAAAAAGAGATGTGACAAGGCTACTGCTATTGAAACTGTGTATTTTTCATTGAAGAAATGGTGTCTCTCGCTTTTCTTCTTGCTCTGCCTCACTAGCAAACATAATAAACAGTATGCCTTTTCTCTAAATATTCATTATTGTGCAATCCCCAAATCTTTTTGGTGGGAAGGGTCTCTTTCCACACCAGAATTACTCTTGTGAAAGCAATGGAAAACCCTGGTTTGAATACTTTGACCCTGAATGAAACACTGGTTTTGCCTACCTTCATAGTTTTGCCTACATAGTTTTGCCTACCTTCAGCTACCCATCTGCAATGTAGACGTAATAATGTTCAACTTCACTATAGATTTAATACATATGAAGCACTAAAATATTAGTTACATTATCATCATCATTATTATCATCAGTGTGAGAGTTTGGTGGACAGTAAATGGAAGTAAAGGAATGGGATGCGAGAGTGTCAGGAAAGCTCTGCCAACTTTTTCAAGCACTTTATTAACTGAAACCCTTCTCTACGCTATGCATGCAGAGCCTGAGGTGATCCCTGAAATAAATCAGTGCGACTTCATTGACTTCCTAGTATAAAATGAGAAACAGTCCTCTTTAAGTCTATCATTCCTGCAAGACTGTCTTTGAATGCAACTTATTTCCACAGGAATTCACCCAGTCAGGGCAGGTGACTAAATACAAGCCAGCCTTGTAAGGTAACAATAAAAGGGGCTTGTTTCTTCAGTATAAAACATGGAGAGAAGTGACAGAACTCATCTAAAAAAGCTTTTGCACATAGGAGAGAGTCTACTCTGTATGGGCTGCCATTAAAATCTTTACAAGCATCTAGCTGTGTGGAACACTGGCAGTGCTACAATAAAGTTAATTAGGCAAAACGGTAACGATATCAATAGTGACCACTGTATGAAACAACTCATTCCCCACAAAACTGTTCTTGCATCACTTGAGGCTTGTAATATTGTTCTGTTTTCAAAACGCTAGTTATAGCTGAAGTTCAAGAAATGCATGTTGGAACTATTTTCCTCACATCCGAGAAGGAGAGGAAATGAATGAAATGGGCTGAAAACAGCCATGCCTTTTTGAAGTGAAATAGGGCAGATTCTCCTTGTTCCCCCTTAGTCTGTTAAGAATTCCAATTGATAGTTTTTCAAGACAAAATGATAGTTGCTGATCTTCATATAGTAAAATAGCAGCTACTGTTTGCTAAGTCTATCACATGAAGCATATGTTTCTGTGTTCTGTCAACTGTCATGATTGGGTCTTTGTTCAAACTGATTGTATAATATAAGAGTAAATAGGAGAAACACCCCAAACATCCTCTCAGCTGCCACATGCCTTCCTCAGGCCCTCTTCCCAACCTAAGGATGGGGGATACACGAGGTGGGGGATGAGCAACCTCATCCTTATGCTGAGAGAACGGCCCAAGGAAGGAAAGCAGGTAGTGGCTGAGAGGGCCCAGTAGGGTTCCCAGCTACTGTGTGCCTTACCCTTCTCTAGACATAAGGACAGAAGGAAGACCCATCCCTATGCCGAGAGAATGGCCCAAGCACAAAAGGCAGGTGGCAGCTGAAAGGGCTCCAGGGCCCATTAAGCCACCATCTGCCTCGCCCTCCTCCTAGCACAAGGACGGGGTAAGTGGCCCTATTTTTATGCTATGAGGACAGCCTCAGAATGATCCATGGGCCTATCTGTCCACCCGGCTGGGCTCACAGTACAGCCCCAGGGCAAAAATATTTGCCCATTCTTGCTTGAGATTCTGAATGGGGTGAATAGGATGCTTCCTTAACCCTGTTGCTGAAACCCAAGCTCCCTTGAAGGGAAGAAAGGAAAGGAACCCAGGAATGAAAAGGGGAGCCTCATAAGTTCATCATCATCGTCATCGTCATATTAATGTTGACTTGCCAGGTTCCTATTGAATCTATGGGTCTACTCTAGCTAAGATAAACAAATTAAGATTAAGGCACACTTTTTGATTTCAGTGGAAGGCAAAGAGTTGAGGACAAAAGACAGGTAACTTGTGTGTGATCCTAAATATGTGGCAGACATTTCTGCTCTTTCCCATTCCTCAATCCTGAATTTCCCTCAGTTTCCCCAACATGTGTACTCCTGTCTCTTTTTCTCTCAGGAATGCCCCCTCTGAACTCAAACTCTCTCTGTCTCTCTCTCCCTCTCCCCCCCCCCCCCACCTCTCCCTTTGTCCCAGCTTTTCTTCTCCATACCATCATATTTATCCATAGGATACTTGAACCATCCTCCCCACCCCACCCCGCACACACACACACTTCTTCTTTCTGATATCTGGTTACCTTAGACCCAGCATTATGCTTGATCACCTCATCTACCCTCAAACAGTAAGCTTTTCTTTCCCTCCCCATCCCTGCATAAATCTAGAATACTTCAAAGAGCTGACTGATCTCCGGATGCCTGTCATCTTTACTTTTTAAGAATGTAGGAGGGAACAAATGGATGGCAGCCAGTGTTTTTCTTTGAACTATTCCCAACCACCTGGAAAAAAAGAATTCAAAATTTCAAATAAATAAACCATATGTATGAATAGGGAGCAAGATGAGGTGACCATGGGTGATTAAATGCTCCTGGGACACCCATAACCTACTCATGCTCTATTAGGTTTCCACACACACTTTTCCTCCAGATCTAGAGTTCATGGTCACATTTTTTATTCAGTAATGGTTTTCTCATTTATTTATCATGGCAGGAGCGAACCAAAACAGTTGTATTGCATTAAAAACAAACAAATAAACAAAACACAAAGTTTGCAGATTTGGTATCTATTAAATGTCCTTTGACCAGTAGCTGGCCACTTGGAGTGCCTCTGGTGTTGCTGCAAAAGGGTCCTCCATTGTGTATGTGGCAAGGCTCAGGTTGCAGTAGGTGGTCTGTAGTTTGCTCTTCTCCACGCTCACATGTCATGGATTCCACTTTGTAGCCCCATTTCTTAAGGTTGGCTCTGCATCTCATGGTGCCAGAGCGCAGTCTGTTCAACCCCTTCCAAGTCGCCCAGTTTTCTGTGTGATTGAGGTTCTGGGTTTGAGCCTGCCACTTTTGGACTCTCGCTTCCTGAGGTGTTCCAGCAAGTGTCTCTGTAGAGCTTAGAAAACTATTTCTTGATTTAAGTCATTGGCATACTGGCTGATACCCAAACAGAGGGTGGGTATCTTGTAAGCGACCAGAAGCTGCTTTCATGACTCAAAAACAATTGGATATTTACTGGAGGATTCAATAATCCACATAAATATATATCTATGCATTTTAAAAAGGTATTAGCCTAATGATACATCTATTTAACACTTGTATTTCTTTGTGCATTTTTATGTTAGGAAAATCAGATGGGTGAAAAGCCTTTGCCACCATAGAATCTCAAGAAAGAAGCAAGACTTGGCCATGGTGGTCCATGCTCTTGTTACATCCCAAATAGACTAGTGCAACACGCTCTATGTGGGGTTGCCTTTGAAGACTGTTCAGAAGCTTCAAATGGTCCAATGAGTGGCAACCAGATTCCTTGCTGGAGTGGCATACAAGGAGCATACAACCCCCCTGTTGCATCAGCTCCACTGGCTGCCATTCTGCTACTGAGCACAATTCAAAGTGCTGGCTTTAGCCTATAAAGCCTTAAACAGTTCTGGCCCAGCTTACCTGTCCCAACTTATCTCTCTCTGTGAACCATCTTGGAGGTTAAGATCTTCTGGAGAGGCCTTGCTCTCGGTCCCATCTCCTTCACAGGTTCGGTTGATGGGGACAAGAGATAGGGCCTTCTCAGTGGTGGCCCCTCAGCTCTGAAACTCCCTACCCAGTGAAATTAGATCAGCACTTTCCCTCTTGGCCTTCTGAAAGAATGTAAAGACATGGCTATTAGACCAAGCCTTTGGGCAGTAAAATAATGCAGTACAAGAAATGAATAGGAAATATGTCCAATTTACAATTGAAATAGCTTTGGATTACAATTTGGTGCTTTGTGATTTTAATGTTAATATTGAGATGTTTTTAATTCTATGTTTTAATTGTCTGTTTGTTTATGTGTTATATTTAATATGATTTTAATGTTTTATAGTTATATGCTTTGGTTTTGTGTGTTATGTTGGCACTGAATCTTTCCATTACTTGATTCACACCACTTTGAGTCCCCCCAGGAATGAGAAAAGTGGTATATAAATGTAGTAAATAAAGAAATAAGAAAGAGTGGAAGAGAGATATACTAAAAGAGAAAGATAGGCTGATGAAGTGGGAGGAGGAGAATAGTTTCAAAAGACTGCCAATAATTTGATGTTGTATTTTTATCTCAACAGATGATGATGAATGTGCAAATGCCACCCAACTTTGTGGGGAAAATGCAAACTGCACAAATACTGTGGGAAGTTACTACTGCATGTGTGCACCTGGATTCCACTCTAGTAATCGTAATGTGACCTTTGTAACCAATGATGGGACTTTTTGTGAAGGTAAGATAACAGATCTCTACTGTCTTTTCTTGCTACTTATTTTTCTGCTATGGTTATATGAAATGTAACTCTTGAGTCTCATTGAAAACTTGTTATCCCTCCTGTTTAATGAAGTTAATCAGAGATGGCTAGAACTGATTCAGAACCTACCAAAGAACACCAAAAATCTTTAATTTGGACTAGAAAAGCACCATCTGATAATCTCAAGGAAACCTGCCAGTCCAAGTTGACAATACTGAATCAGCATAAAGAAACTCTATGTATTCCTGAACAAAATCTTACACAACCTCAAAAAGTTGCTTTTGTAGGAAACCTAGAGAAAAGTATTTTATACAATTTATCATTGGAGAAAGAAACTGATTATAGATAAGTCACTATTTTGTAACTAATTCTTTTAAGCTTTGTCAGTTAGCATTGTTTACTTTCTGCTGCTGAAGTTAGGGCTAAAGAAAAATGGAAGAGGATCTGAAGTGCAGGTTTATGGTTATATCAGAAGGATGATGTTTCTTGTGTTTCACCTAGATGGAAGAACATGCCTAAGAGGCGAGCTTTGGGACATGTGATCCCCCATTTCGGGTCCCTTGAAGGGGCTGCTTTTGTCGAACTTCAGTAACTCAGGGCTCATCTATACAGGCCTCAAAAAGTAGGTCTGGTCCAGACCAGCACAGGATTCTGCCTAGGTTTTTGCAACTTTCCACTTCTAAACCTTGTCAGTGGCAGGAGTAGAGGTCTACCTGTTCATTTGGGCAGAACTAAATTTACCTCTGCCAGGCAATCACCTTATCTTTGTTATTTGTTGCTGCCGCAGCAGCCATAAAACTCCAAAGACCTCTTGGCTGTTGATGGCTGACCAACCAAGGTCAGCAAAGGCATCTGCATGACTTGTGACCTCTTCACATGTGCTGCCAGAATCATCATGGATCATAGTGATTCCAATGGTGCATGTTTGAAGTCATGGGGAACCAGTTGCCCATGCCCTGCATTGCACGACAACCACATTTACATCCCACAGGAGGAAATCGCCCGGCTCCCTCCCCCTCCCCGTTAATCCAAGGCAACATGGAAAGCCTCCTGTGTTGCCGCTGTGGCAGCATGATCTTGTTCGCCTTCTTCTTTAAGACAGAGCCCCACCAGAAGTTGCAGTGCATTGTATAATGGTAGCCGGTGGCTTCGGGCTCCATCTTAAAAGAGAAGGCAAAACAGTGCATGCCACCAATTTTGCCCCCGTGTGATGAGGTTGTTGTAGAGGTGAGAGGGAAAGAGGGAAGCAACCCTGCTCTTGTCTCCAAGGTGCACAAGCACCTTTGCTAACAAGCAACAATATGTGCCGCCCTATTTCCCAGCACTGTGGAGAGTGGGGAAAACATATTGGCAGCACTAGCCCATGTAAACAGATGAAAACAGCATGGTTGGTTCTGAATCAAATCCATTCCAGATGTTCACCCCAACCCTGAAATGTAGGGCTGTGCTAGAGCTTCAGAAAGTTCTGAAGCATTCCCTGACTTTTCCTAACCAATGTTATCCTGTGTTAGTAGTCAAACCTTCTTGGACATAATTTGGATGCTCAGGAGTAATGTCTGGTCTACCTCAAGATATGTGATCAATCTACACATTAATCTAAGTTAATTTTTTTAGAGTAATGTCAGGCTAACTATAATTTTTTAATTGTTTTATCCTAAGTAAAGCATACAGAAGCATAAGGGCAGTGAATTCATGGCTGCTGAACAGACAAACTTTCCCCCCATTTAATGTTGAACATTTTTTTTTGTCCTGTCAGGAGCGACTTGAGAAACTACAAGTCACTTCTGGTGTGAGAGAATTGGCCGTCTGCAAGGACGTTGCCTAGGGGATGCCCAGATTTTTTTTGATGTTTTACCATCCTTGTGGGAGGCTTCTCTCATGTCCCCCCATGAGGAGCTGGAGCTGATAGAGGGAGCTCATCCACGCTTTCCCTGGATTCAAACCTGCGACCTGTCAGTCCTCAGTCCTTCCGGCACTGGGGTTTAACCCACTGCGCCACCGGGGGCTCCTGTGCATATTTGTTGCAGGCATTAAACTTCAATTTAGAGAAAGGAAAATATTATGTTTGCTATGAGTTTTATATCTGAATTCAACATCCCATGAAGGATAGACTAGGGTTAACAAGTCAGAGGAATGTAAAACTGGCTACATTCATATGATCTTGTATGCATCTCTTAGGGGCTTACATAATTTAATTTGTAATGGGATATCTGTATGATTTATATTGGACAAAACAAATTGCTAGGAAAATATGAATTAATTTACCATTTTTGTAGACCTTAAGGATTTTTCAACTTTGGAAATAACTGTTTTGTTTTCAGCATTTTGGCTTAGACAAGTAGGGGGGTCTGCTGGTATTTTTCTTGGGTTGCTCCTCGGGGTTTAAGACAACAATCAATAAATCTATGCATTCTTTTGGCAAGTATATTATCCCTGAGTTGATTGTATCTTGTTCAAGATGTATTCCTTATGCTATACAACCCTGATAATTTGTTTTCCATATTTTATTCCCAACATGAAAGAAATGCCTGTGTTTCAGTCTAGGGAGATATTTGACTTCTTTGTATGAAACTTCATATTCCTATTAAACTCTTGTTTCGGCTTGATTGAATTTTATTATTATACTGCAGCACATTGACATATGCTATTGTTGATTTTTAAACCTTGGGACACTGGCGTTCACATCTTGTTGGGTCAGGTGGTCAGAGAGACAAAGCGAACATATGTGTGAGCTCAGCAAAAGGCAGTAACTGCAGAAATAGCAAAAATGAATTGTAATTGCACAACATAATCAATGAGACCACCCTACTATAGAAATGTTATTGGGAGTATGTCCACTGTGTTCAATGAGTTTTATTCTGTATTTCAACAAAGAGAAACTGAGGAATGAAATAAGCACAAAGGGACTCTCCTGAAATTGTATTAACCAATTCCCCATTCAAGATTTATCTCCTAAGTGTTCATATTGTCCAGTGCAATATTAATCTCATGTGAATAGTTCTCTGGTTGACCCACATTTTGAAATAGCTACTTATTACTAAATATGCATAAATGTAATAAACTTCATTTCTCAATATACTATAAAGTTCAGTTAATCAGATTTTTTTAAAAAAAAGTTGGTATGTGAACTTTAAGAGAGGTGCTGTGGTTTTTAGACATTAGGCTATGACTCTGGAGAACAGAGTATGAATCCCTGCTTGGCCATGGAAACACTTAGTGAACTTGGATAAATTTATACTTTTTTAAGCATCACAAGGCAAATGCAAATCCTCTTGGACAAAATTCTGTCAGGAAAAACCCATGAAAGGTTTACTTTAAGGTCACCATAAATCAGAAAAAAACATGAAGGCACATGATAACAGCAGCAACAGCAATACTTTTACTTAGATTACTACAATATTATGTAAAGAGTGCTAGCATTCTCCAGAACTCTATATCAGGCACATGACATAAAATGAACCAAAAGTAAATAAATCTGGCCCTGGGTATTGCCCATTGGGTATTCTTCAAGCACTAAGTTGGATAGATCAGAAGAAAAATAATGAAGTACATACATGCTGGATTTTGTCCTTCTTTAAAATCTAGGAAGCTTACTGATACTCAGATAACTGATCAATAGTTAAACTGATGCTTCTTCAGAAGCATTCATATGATAAACCTGACTCTTTGAACATGGAAAGAGAGAGAACATCAAACCTAACCAAAGGCATTTTAATGACCAAGAAGGAGCAGAAAATGGTAATCGTTTCTCCCTACAAGTCAAGTTGCAACTCAAGGCCAGCCAAGTTAGCAAAAAAAATCACAGGCTGTTCTCCCCAATCCTGACAGTACACCCCAGTTTTCCAAGCTATTTTGCAGTGCATTAGTGTGTCAGCTGCAGTATGTAAGTGTCCCATGCAAACCTCTGAGTCTATATGAAGTAAGCAATAAATTTCATATTTTTAAAATATATAAATGAAAGGTTTTCATGAGATATGTTGTGTCCCTGTACATTTCATTTATGTGTCCGTATCTCTTATAATAGTTTTATAACCTCTGGTTTGCTAGTAAAGCTGAGTTACTATGTTGCAAAATGATGCATACCTAAAAAGGTGTGCCACTAACATAAAATGTTTGGAAAGCTCAGCCATAGAAAAATAAAAATCAATGGTACAGTCCTTTGCACATTTCCTCAGAAGTTCCTTTGAGTTCTCTGATACTTTTTCCCATGTAATTGTAAAATATACATCTTTAAATGGTATAGCTTTTAAATAACATTTATATATATATATATATATATATATATATATATATATATATATTCTTAATCATCTGCCTGGATCAATTGTTTCACTCTGACTAGTTCTACTATTGTCCCACACAAGTAATTTCACTGATATGTTTGGTATATGCTGATGCCATAATTTGGAGTGATAGCATTCTTACTCTATCATTTAAAATTATTATAAAAATCATGCAATACAAATTAAGATCAGAGTATCCATATATTGTAGTTCTTAAATGGGGGAGCAGAATCAGATTTAGTCATGCTTATTTGAAAGATAAGAGATTTAATTTATTTATGAATTAAGCCCTAGTGATTTTCAGTGAGTCTGCATTAAGCATGTCTCCAATTCATATTTTTCCTTTAGTAAAACACAGAGGAAAAGAATTGTACCCATGAAAATAAAAATGTACCAAATTATATCAGCATAGCATAATAATACATTCCATGTCTAATCTCAAAATGCTATTTTCATTGTAGCATATTCACTCTAGCCTCTTTAAGGTGGTGGCATCAATACAGATGCTGAAATTTCATATGTTTTGGGCACATCTCTTTGTTCCACTGTTTACATTGTGAAATGGAGATGAAAATAGCTTTTATACCACTGAGCTTTGTTTTTGTTTTTTGTTTTTTGGGCTACATTATATTCATGAGTTATTTATATTGACTGTCTTCTCATTCCTGCTCTTTATACTGTGAAAATAGTAACAACTAATTCTTTACACAAGAACCTTCCTGTACTTTATAAAGAACCAATAAACATTGTTTGACTTTTTCTACACTGTAGCATGGATCAACAAACAAATGAAGTAATTAAAGTACATTTCAAGAAGTAACTGACAGAATGGCATCTACAGCCCATACATTAATTGAAATTATCTAATCTGGTAAATAAAATAAGTTTGTAAAGCCCTTATAGGTTGATTGCTTGGAATCATTGTAAATTTCCCATCACAAGATACTAAAACTCAGAGGTAATTAGAAATGGGAGAAAGGAGCAGAGGAAACCACTAAGTGAAACATAGAGATGCTATTAGTTAAGGCAGCCTGTACTACAGTGGCCAGATGTAGTCCCTTTCTTCAACATTTGCAGCTCCCAGGAGAAGGATTCTAGAGTAACCAAATTAATATTCAACTATGGATCAGAGTTTGGAAGTAGAAAGTTACCTATAGTGATTTCCTTGGGCAACGAGTTTCTTTTTGTAGCCTGTTACCTGTTCTACAGTGTTACCTGTTCTACATCACTGTTGAACAGTGTTGGCTGTTGGTTGTGCGGCAGAAACAGCCAGAGGGTGAGAACTCTACCTTAGAACTCCTGCCTGGGACCTGCCTTTCCAAACATACTGGGCATGGCCCCCACAGCTATGCCATCTCACCTGACACCAACAGCAGATAAAACAGCCAGCACTGGACCCAGAGCCTGCTTTGCAATCCAATTATGTTAAGCCAATCAATAAGATCTTGGCACTATAGGACTTTAACCAACATGGATAGAGACACCTTACCATCATGACAAAAAACACACACACACCCCATCTGCCTCCCAAAGGACCTCATACCACAGTTTATAGTTTGAATTTACTACAAGCAGAGTCACTTTTTGTAAAAGCTATCAGGCACTATATACGAGTCTAGAGTTGCTGATTTTATCAACTCCTGAAGAAGGGGAATTCTTTCCACGAAACAGGGTACAAAAATACCCGGGCACCTCTGTTGAATGCTATTTGGACTTTTCCTTCGGAGACTTTTTTTTTGAGAAGCAGTGCTCCATTTTCACTGGACTTGATTTGTATTTTATCCATGAAGATTTCTTTGAGAGTGGGGCTCCATCTTCATTATTGTCTTCAATCTACATGACTCAATGCTTACTTTGTTTAAATAATTTTTCTCATTGAATGTATCCCTGAAGCCTATATACAGTGGAACCCTTATTCAGACCTAGAACTGTTATGTTTGAGAGTGGCTGCTCCTTTTGATTTTGATTTATGCCACTGAATTCAGCTATATACTGGGGATTTAGGTAAATTGCATACTATATGCTCTTTTGATATTATACTTTCTCATTACACAGATTGTTTTGTGTTTGTTCTGATAACCTACAAGTATTCTGGGATATTGTGTAGGGGCAATGCACACTGCCATCCTTTCTGCCATCCAATAGGGGGAGGGAAAAGGTCCCCCTTCCCACCCCCTCCATGAGATGAGGGGAGGGGGGAAGGGAGAGTAGAGTGCAATGAGCTGTCCCTCGCACCTTCCCTTTTGCCGGCACAATGGCATGACCCAAAAGGGCCATGTGAAAAGGTCCATATATTGATCCAAAGAAACATTTTCTGGATTATAGTGCTCTTGTTGTTGAAGAGAGCATGAAATGTCTCCTGGGATTTATTCAAGCCAATATGTATAGGAGAAGAGTGACAATGATATTGATTTTTTTCAAAAACAATATTCCCATCAGAGTGTTGTGTGGTTTCCAGGTTGTATGGCCATGTTCTAGCAGCATTCTCTCCTGACATTTTGCCTGCATCTGTGGCTGGCATCTTCAGAGGATCTTCACTCAATTTAAATAGATATTGAGATGTTCCACATGGTTCCTAATCTGTGCCATAAACATGTAGCAATGCTTGCATTAAGGAATGGAATAATCATGGAAGATGGTCATATTAAAAACCTCAATTAACGTATGTATTTATTGTTTATTCTAAAGAATGTGTCATTAAAATATTGGTCTTCAAAGAAAGGATATTTTGCCATGAACAGTCAAGAAAAAGAAACATGCACTGTACCAATTCTTGGAGATTACTATCTATGTATACCTTTGGCCGAGCACAGAATTTCCTGACTTTTGAAATCAAGTTTCAGTAAATGACTTCTCTAGTTTCTTCCTTGTGTGTATAATTCATGCATGAACAAGCTGCCCAGCTTTTACCCAATTGACCTTCTACAAGGCATATAACCTTCCTTGTAATTATCACAAATCAGCCAAGAGCAAGCAGTGCAAAGGCTCTCAGCTTTTTCCAAGGAGCAATACCTTATTACTTTAGTAAAGGTTGGATTGAATTCCATGCAACCAATATGTAACTTCAGTTGGAAAACTATGAGCAATCTGTTTCTCTGCTGAATAGTTTTTAACAACCAATGTCTTATCATATCTCAACTACTCCTTTTGGCTTCACACTGAATTTTTCAGGGAAAAAAACATCTTGCTCTTGAAGGAGTGCAGAGTTCTCTATTCACAAATCTTTACTATTAGAGACAGGAAAATGCTGAGAAGAATTTTTTCATTGAGTTTCATATTTAGAGGAAAGGAGCTCATGTTGTGTTGTCATTATATACAGATTGTAATGGTGCAATCCTGACAGCATGAATTGCCTACTGAGGGGTTACTGCTTCCTGTATGACTCCCCAAATGCAGTAGAACCCCCTTACTTACCCTGTAATCCTACTGTTCATCACAGATGGAAGAGATTATCTAATCCTAAATCTAGTTATGTAAAATTGCTACTTTTGTTACTGTTGGTAGGACACATCATCCCTCCACATACACACTAAGGGCCTCATCATTAAGGCCAGATGAAGTGTCCCACTTCATCTGGCATCTGAGAGATAAAAGAGGAGCTGTTGGGCGCCCTCTCAGCGAGATCTTGTGCTAGCTTTACTTGTAATATCATTGAAAACATAGTGGTATAGCCCCAGGATTAAGTTTAAAGACTGACCACAAAATCCGTGAGGTGTGCCCCTACATCTATGACAATGCTATTGAGAAGCAAAATGTCTGTGGCCACATCTGTCTCAAATGTTTGCAAAAGAAAGAGTCAATAGTTTCCTCTGTGTTTGGGAAAAAAACAATTCTCAACCAATGGGGTGTCTTCACAGTGACCTTAACTGGACAATCCTTTGAGTGAGCAGTCATTGAACTGCATCCTACATTTGTTAAAATCATAAAGGGTGTGTTGAAAAAATACTTATAAATGATTTATGTTAGTAATTAACCTCTGTCTTTTTCACCGATAATCTTGAAATACACTGAATTATGTATGACTATCTCTGCACAGTGTTTATCATGTTTTAGGGAAAGTGTTGTTAGTATTAATTTATGCATTAATTTTTAATACTCTATTTATAAGTGCCATTTTAAACTTGACTGATATGTGGTGCACTATTTTCTCATTCACCGCAAAAAGCAAATCACTCTGCTCTAAGCTTGTTTGTCACCTAGAAGAAAACAAATTATTGTCTGGGAGTATTCAGGACTCAGTGTACATTATGAAGTTGCCAAAAAACCCTTTGCTAATGGGAATGGGTTATGGCTGTTATATAGGCATTATAAAATGGGTGTTTTGACATAGTTTCCTTGTGTTTGCCGTGCGAATTCTTTGACATAATATAAAAATTGTACCAGCCTAAACATTTAAGATATCCTGCTCATCAAAGTAGAAGTTTCTGTTATGGAGAGAGAGATACATCCCAGTACCTGGATTGTCCTATCCTCTACTTCACCCTAACATACATTCGCATATCATGAATTAATCCTAAGAAATAAGTAATAAAGAAGGGAAATTCCACATGGACTTTTAAACTCATTTAAAAGAAAAGTGTGGATTCGACCGCTAATAAATGAATCACCCAAACATTCTTAGCTCCCATTCTTCCTGTCTCTTTACTCACATTATGAGAAATTTTCTTTATGAAGTGAATGTCTGATGAATCACCTACAGCTGATATCTATACATTTGAGAGGCTCAGATCTATAGACATCATTTCTGGGCAAAGAAAATTAGATAATTACGCTAATCTTTGCAAGCACTTTTCTTGACACTTTTGCTCCTGCTTCTTGGCAGGGGGTTGGACTCAATGGCTCAAGATGTCTCTTCCAACTCTGTGATTCTATGACTCTACTCCAATTGATCCCCTTCACACATGACCACTGATTTTCTTTGACCTTGACTCTGAATTAAACTGCCCGGAATCCCTGTTCTTAGCCCCCCCCCCACACACACACACACACAGATGAATAAAATTCCACATTATTTGCTTTGCACTGGAACATATGGCAGTGCAGACTCAGATAACCCATTTCAAAGTAGATATTGTGGGATTATCTGCCTTGATATTCTGAGTTATATGGCTGTGTGGAAGAACCCTTAGATGCCAACAGCCTGAAATTTGGACAACTTTTTTACTCTGTGTTTACTTTTCTTTTTACTTGAATTACCTGCTCTCTGCTTGGATCCATACTATTGGACATTGTCTTCTGCTAAAGCACTTCTGGCCTTTACTTGTCTAGTTTGATGATTAGACTCTCTTATAAGAAAAATAAAAGGGTTTCTTGTTCCAGCTCAGCCTTGCTTGAGAAATGGGATCTTCTGAGCATCCTGAAAAACTCGGTTATTCTCTGAGGTGGATGCTTGGTCTGTTCATCAGTTCTTACTTGTTCTTTGTTCTCAATTCTTTGGCTCACCTCATTCTCCTGTCCACTGCCCAGTTCATGTCTTGATTCTCCTGTAGCATCTTTCTGCCATTGCTTTGTCCAGCTTCCCCTTTTCAGATAAGCATAGCAACCATCTCCTCATTCATCATCAAAGTCTTGCCCTCTCAAAATATATTGGCAATTTTTGGATATGCCTGTTAATATTAGTTCTTGTAAAGCTAAAGGATGCTGTAACTATAGTTGAGGTGCGGTAGATTGTGCTGTTTTCACTGAACCCAATGCATCTTTTAGATTAACACTTCCATTTATGCAGTTAAATGACTCATTGAAACAGAATCAACTAATAGTCAGTTATAGCACATTATAGAAATCTGTCATTTTGAAACATGGGAGAGGAGAGAAGGAAAGGGGAAATAATATTCTCATTAGGCCAAGTTGTAGTATAATACAAGGCAACATCATCCCCTTCATCCCTGAACTGTAGCGAACTTCAAAATTGTGCAGAAAAAAGACCAGGGCCTACTGACAGATTTCTGCGTACTTTATGATGGATGAACAAAGGTCTCTGACTCTCTTGTTCTCAATAGTTTGGTGATAATGACAATGAAATGGCACCCCCTTATCAAGGTGTAATATTGAAATGATACCCAGGACTGGAAGCAGTAGTGGCTAGTGGTTTTTATGATAATGGTTTAGTGAATTCTGTCCACTCTTTAGAAGCATGAACCCTATCTCCAAAATTCAGCATCTTGGGTAGGTCCTTTAAAGATCAGATGAAAACCCAGAGCAGATCTACCACCTGAATGGAAGCAGTCTGTATGTTGCTCAGTTTTAGCCATCACAACTGGCCATTGAAACTCACTGAGTGACTTGGGCAAGTTACAGACATTCAACCTCTGAGGAAGAAAATGGTAAATCTCCTCAGAACAAACCTTGCCAAGAAACCCCCATGATAGGTATGTTTCAGGTAAATCAGAAACAACTTGAAGGTACACAACACATACACATTTTCATGTGCCTCTGAGTAATGGATCTTGCAGTTCTAAAGCAGGGTGTGCGGGAATCATGAAAGCCTGAAAGATGTTGCTCCTGCCCTCCATGGCTCTCTATTTCAAAAGAGGTGGGGGTTCCAGAAAAGAGCAGTGTGGCACAAAACAGAATGCCAATGCTTTTAATCTGTTTGAATGTGTTGGAAATGCTGAGTTACTTAGTAAGCTAACAGATCATGTTCGTGTTTTGCTATTAATAATTAATGCTTCACACTTTCAAAACATGAAAAGAGTATATGTTAACAATAATATTTTAGTTCTTGACAACATTTTCAAAAACCAGACACTTTTCTTTATCATTCCTCATTTAGAAAACCATTTGTATGAACTTAGGCATCCAAGACTAAGTCAGAAGCTCAATTTGACAGTTCTCCTGCTCAGGGTTTATTTTGAGCGAGGGTTGGTTGGTGCTGTGATTGGCATATCTTACTTCAAGGTGGGAATAGATGGCTAAATAATTTGTGCAAAAAGTATCCCTGGTCATATGCAGAGTGCATTTCTGCTCCAGATAGAAGCAATAATTATCCTTAACAAAACTGAGATAAAAAAGGAAGTTGCAGAATCTATTTTCCAAATATCACTTAGCCACACCCTCATCTATATTCCTATTTTCAAAATTTAGAACTGTTTTCGCTTGAGCTTTATCCTGTGCAGCCATGTATTTTTGTGCATGTTTCCATTACATTTGATGAGCAGTTTAGCTTTTCTCTTTTTTGAAAACACACACACATTTATGAAATTTTGATATGAAATTGCTTGCAGTATGCTTCGCTGCTATCACCAAAGCTGCAATGTGTTAGTATGTAAAACCTTTTTTAAAATTCAATTTCTCACAATATTTGCAGATATAGATGAGTGCAATGGACCAGTAACCATTGCCTGTGGAGATCATGCGAAATGTGAAAATGTGGATGGAGGATATAACTGCTCCTGTAAGGAAGGTTATCAACCATCCACAGGAAAATTACAGTTTAAGCCAAATGATGGCACTTCCTGCCAAGGTAAATGATATTACGGAGGTTTATGTGTTATTATAGAACTGTATCTTCTGTGAAGCCCACCAGCAACTCTTTATCTTCAGTTAGATTAATCAGCTGGATATGAAAAAGTAGCAAGACATGAATATCTACCAGTAGTTTAAAAGAGAGAGAGAGAGAAGACTGATATGTGTGTATGCTGCAACAGTAACCTGTTACTGTTACAGAATATAGATCTGTTTCTCTCCTTTTCTATGCCAGCCATGCACATTAACTCTTAAGAAGCCAAATACATTGTAAGGATTACTACAGGCTGCTATTAGCAATAAAGCTTTATCTACTGGTACCCACATGACGAGTTACTACTGAATAAAGGCAGGGCACATTTGATCTTTTAGAAGATGAACATGACCACTTTATATAATGAAATTGTATCATTTCGTCCATTACCATAAACCTGTCTTTATTACAATTCAGATGCATGTTCAAACCAAACTATTGAAGTACATCCATCTGCTTTTAAAATATTTTTTGATTCAATTGTGCTTTAATATTAAATTTTGTAAAATTACAAAATAGAGCAAGAGTGCACTTTCCAACAAAATTATGGTCAATACACATTTTTTTTTAATCTGTACCCCTTTTTAGTGATGTTATGAGTCACTTTGAGAGTCAGTTTTAGAAGAAGGACTGAAAATCAATGTGTCAGTCAAGTGTATTTTTATTTGATGATCATGTATAAATATGGGAGGGGGAGTCATAGGGAGGAGAGAGCAAGCTTGATTTCTGCTGCCCTGGAGACTAGGACACAGAACAATGGCTTCAAACTGCAGGAAAGGAGATTCCACCTGAACATTAGGAAGAGCTTTCTGACTGTAAGAGCTGTTCAGCGGTGGAACTCTCTGCCCAGGAGTGTGGTGGAGACTCCTTCTTTGGAGGCTTTTAAGCAGAGGCTGGATGGCCATCTGTCGGGGGTGCTTTGAATGTGATTTTCCTGCTTCTTGGCAGGAGGTTGGACTGGATGGCCCATGAGGTTTCTTCCAACTCACTGATTCTATGATTTAACTACTGAATGTATTAGGACTGAATTAAATATGTCATTAAATATGTTATTGGATCACATCAAGCACCAACATAAGTGGGATAGGTCTCCTCACACCCTCATGCCACATAACTGGCTGGCATTATGGGATAGGTCTCCTCACACTCTCATGCCACATAACTGGCTGGCGCTGATGGGACACAAAATTGGCACCATCATGAGAGTTGTAGTTTTACTAGGTCTTTAACCTTCTCTGCCAAAGAGAGCTGGTACCTCACCAAACTACAAATCCTATGATTCCATAACAATAAAAATGAAAAACTGTCCTAAATTGAAAATGATTTGATCAATCGCTATATATTTAATTATTGTGTTACCACTAATTTAACAACACTCCTTTTTAATTCCAACAGAAATTCCAACAGTAAACTGTGAATTGAATAATGACTGTATAGCTGAAAATATTAACAGAACCTTAGCTAAAGTAAGTAAGACATGTGTGAGCTGCAAATTTCTTAATGTTTATTTTCTCCTGAAATGGAATGTATAGACTTCTGGTACTATAGTGATACAAATTTATGACTGTTAGAGTTCATTAAGTACTTCTTTGTTCTTTTTTTAATATCAACTTTCCAAAATTTGTAGGTTTCTACTGAATGGAAAGAACTTGAAACTGAAATATAGAAGGATTAACTTGTCCAGACACAGTTTTTTAACCTTTAGCTCTCAAAAATCTGGCTTTGTCTCCTGAAATAGTCAGCCAAAAGTATTTCATATGATGAAATAAACAGACCCATGAAACCTGTATTGACTGTGGCATACAAATCAAAATAGATGCAGGTAATTTTATCCACATAGTGCTGCATAAACTTCCTCAAGTCATCAAATGATCTACACTTTTTTCTTGTGAGTTATAATGTAACACAGCTCTGATGATAAAAATAATTTCATTAGATGACTCTGTTGAGATGCAATGATTGCAAAGAATAGTATTTTTTTTCACAGTAATCACAACTGTGAAATGGGCTTGTTGATGGCCAAAGTACAAGTTTAGTCAGTGCAATTTTTCCACTTTTTTTCTTTTCATGTCAGGAGCAACTTGAGAAACTGCAAGTTGCTTCTGATGTGAGAAAATCGGCTGTCTGCATGGATGTTGCCCAAAGGACGCCTGGATGTTTGAAGTTTTACCATCCTTGTGGGAGGTTTCTCTCATGTCCCTGCATGGGAAGCTGGAGCTTACAGAGGGAGCTCAACCTGCTCTACCCAGATTCGAACCACTGACCTGTCAGTCAGCAGTCCTACTGGCACAAGAGTTTAACCCATTGCACCACCTATTTTTCACTAACATCACTCTAAACCCAGGAGCCCCCGGTGGCGCAGTGGGTTAAACCCCTATGCCGGCAGGACTGAAGACCGACAGGTTGCAGGTTCAAATCCGGGGAGAGGTGGATGAGCTCCCTCTATCGACTCCAGCTCCTCAGGCGGGGACATGAGAGAAGCCTCCCACAAGGATGATAAAAACATCAAATCATCCGGGCGTCCCCTGGGCAACGTCCTTGCAGACGGCCAATTCTCTCACACCAGAAGTGACTTGCAGTTTCTCAAGTCACTCCTGACACGACAAAAAAAAAACTCTAAACCCAGCCACTTGTATTACCGCAACAAACTCCCTAGAAAACTAATGAGACAGTTTAGCTCTCCTCATTTTGATTCTGTTAAGTGGCAGTTTGTGTCTTTTCCAGAGATCAACTACATTTTAATAGAGTTACTTTTCAACATAACAGAAAAATAACAAAGAGTCATAAAAAGCCATGTCGATCCATGATGTGTCGAGATGTCTTAGTTGGCCTCCTATCCCCATCAATGTATTGAGTCCCATTACATCCAGATAACACCAGGTAGTGATCTTTGCATGACAGTTTAACTATATAAAGTTCTGTTGCACCAGATCACCATCAGCTCATCTAGCATAAATAACTAGTTCTAGAATATGGTCTGGATTTAGATACAAATAGGAATGTATCGGGGGTATGGGGATCTGTAACCCCACGTCCTGCACCATCATTGCTTCTCCCCACCTCATCACATGGGGGAAGCCACTTTAAGCCAGCTCAACCCATCTTTCCTCCCATCGTGCACCACCAGTAATTTTTCCATGGCGGTATGGTTGTTGTGGCAGTTCAGACAAGGACCCACCCCAAAAGTACTTTTTCAGGTTTTGATGACAGTTGGTGGACTCTGTGGCTAAAGTAGAAAAAAACCATCACTGCTGGTAAAGTTGGACGCATGTTAAGAGGTCCTTAGTTTGGAATGTAGGTAAGGGGTGGCTTGAGCCATTCTCAGTATTATAACCTTTTGATAGATGTTATGAAATACCTTAGCAAACCCAACAAGAGAACTCTAGCTTTTCTCTTGGCTAGTTCAGGATGGAAGACTGTGGAAAGAGGGAAGCAGTAATGGAATGAAACCCCAGTTCCATCCCAAACACCCATATGTAGACATACCCACTCAAAATCATGCAAGATAATGGGGCACCTGATTAACGAATGGAATCACAATGGCTTCTGCAACTCTGCTTCTTGTTCTCCTTCTCAAACATCATATTTACTTAAATCTAATGCTCACTTTTTTGGCTAAACGACCTTGCCAAAATTGGGGTGCACATTAGATTTGCATTGTTCTGAGCCAAAGCAAAAAGGGAAACTGCTTCAGGAGGTGCATCCAAAGCTCTTATTTAATTAAATGGCCAGAGCTCAATGCTATGCAATCGTAGTTTGGTGAGGCATCAGCATTCTTTGGCAGAGAAGGCTCAAAACCTTGTCAAACTACAGCCCCCAGGATTTCATATCATTGAACCAAGGCAATTAAAGTGAATTCATTCTACAGCATAGATGCACCCCAAGACGTTCCTTTTAATCACTGGAAGGATTGATGTTCTAACACAATTGTTTATAACAAAAGAATTCTAAGCAGGCAACAGCAGTAATGTGCATCTTTTTCGACCAGTTACAAAGAGGACACTTTTTGCAGCTGTACATTCCATTCAACAGCAAATACTTTTTTTTCTTTTGGTTTCAGGGTTTTGAAAATCAAATGTACAATTAGATTTGATGATGCATTAGACTTGAGTAAATATGGATACTACTTTTTGCTGCCCAGAGAATGCATATCAACAATGCTGGAAGAGATTTACCAAATTCCTGGTCTCAGCCAAGATATTGTGAGACTCCATGTACACTGCCATAGAACGTAGTTCCATGTTGCAATGTAATTGCATTGAACTGCATTATATGAGTCTACACTGCCATATAATACATTTCAATGCAGTTAAACTACATTATATGGCAGTGTAGATGGTTAATCCTCCCAACAGACCCTAGAATGAGATACTACACCTTGTCCAAGGCTATCCGCAGGCTTTGGTTAGGCTGGGACTCAAAAACAGGCCCGTCCAGTTCCTACAATTTATCTGCAGGAGTGTGCTGGCTCTTTAAAGCTAAACAAAAGTGGGGGGTTTATCTGGCTTTCACTTACTAATTTTGATAAGTGATTAAGAATCTCCATTTGAGTTAGAACATTACAAATGCCATGCATAATGATTCAAACTTTCTTTCAGATTAGAAAAATAAAAGACCCCCTGGCTGTCTTACAAGAAATCAATCAGAACACTGCAGGACAAATTTCACCAGTCGACGTGATTTCCTACATAGAAGCGTTATCTGTATCTTGTCCCTTGCTAAGTACCATGAATAACACGATTTCTGACATTGAAAGGCCCCATAATCTAAATCTGACTCTTAATGTGAGTAACATTAGCCTTGGAATGTATTTATTTCTAACCACTTATAAAATATGGAACACAACCATTAAATATATTTTCCATTGATCTAACAGGAATATGTTAACACTGTGAACAATTTTGTTCAGAAGGACAAAATTACAGTGTGGGAAGCTATCCCAGCAGATAACAGAAGAAAAAGTCTCACTAAACTGATCCATGCTGTGGAACAGACAACAGCTGCCATGTCACAGAACTTCCGAAGGATGACAGAAGTGGAAATTAATGCTAGCGATTTGGGTATGCAAAAGAAAGAAATATTGCAAATTGTTTGTTGACGTTTTTCCTTCCAGGACAAGTCGATCAGAACTTTGTTTGGTGCTTACATATGCATAAGCTGTGCAGTTACGGTGCTATGCACTGAATCCCAACATGACACTCTCCCCATCTCCAGTTACTGAGCAGCAGCTGCTGCAGTCAACAGGAATCTACTCCCCTGCTGCTCAGGAAGCAGCTGGCTGCTTTTTCCACCGCCTTTAGTGAGCGATCCTCGCTGTGACAGGCAGAAACAGAGTCTGTGTTGCAATTCCCCCATAGGCTGGACATGGTTCTCACAAAGTGCGCTTTAGAAATGGCAGCCAGCTGCTTCCTGAGCATTAGGGGAATGGATCCCTATTGATCACAGTGGCTGCTGTCTGGTCAGTGGCAACTGAAAAACTTTCATACATAACTGTCATGAGTGTGTAACTCCAAGTTATAGATTCATACATGTGATATACACCATTATTAATATCAGAAGCCATGTTGTGTGAATCCTGAGTAATGCTGTCTATATTTTGGTGAGTGAAAACAGAGGACTAGACAAAAGCCCTTTGCTAATTATCAATTATACTTACATTTCACTAAACACAATTAAAGATTTGATATTGACTTGTAAGGATATCTGCTATTTTACCCCTCTTCAGGTATTCTGAATATAGAGAGAATTGTGTGCATGAACACTATGTCAATTATTCAATTTTACATGAGATGATGAAAAACTTGGTGACTTATATTCCTAATTTCTGGTTGTTAAGTTAAAAGGGTAAAGGTTTTCCCCTGACATTAAGTCTAGTCATGACTGACTCTGGGGGGTGGTGTTCATTTCCATTTCTAAGCCAAAGAGCTGGTGCTGTCCATAGATACTTCCAAGGTCACATGGCCAGCATGACTGCATGGAGCGTCATTACCTTCCCACTGAAGCAGTATCTATTTATCTACTCACATGAGCATGTTTTTGAACTGCTAGGTTGGCAGAAGCTGGGGCTAGCATCAGGAGCTCACCCTGTTCCCCAGATTTGAACCACCTATCTTTCAGTCAGCAAGTTCAGCTGCTCAGCGGTTTAACCCACTGCTTCACCAGGGAGCGCCTTGTACAGAAAACAAGTGTTGAAATATATAACTTCTATCAAAATAGGTATTTCAGTTGCCTTTCTTGATCTGTTTAAAAGGCAGACAACTGAAATGAGATCTTGGGAGATATACAAAATACACAAGTTACCTCAAGGTGTCTTTTCCTATAGGAATTTGCAAAGTTTGCTTTAGCATTCTTGCCCATACCCAGCTCTAGCCTTTCTCCAGTGTGACCCCTACTAATTATTTTATATAAATTAAAAATCTTTTCTCCTCACATAAGCTGAAAAAGGTTTAGATAGCTGTCCTAAGTGACAAATCAACATAGTTAAGAAATAAATAAGCATAGAGAGAGAGAGAGAGAGAGAGAGAGAGACTAGAAAAAGTCGATGGCCATTAAATCATTATTACATAAAACATGTGAATACACAACAATATAAAATTACAGTAAACACAAACACAGTGACAATGGGCGGGCTACATGTAATGGGTAAAAGAAGAACTAATTAAAACTGGTTAAAAACTCGGATGAGATAAAAGAGAAACAAATTATTTGCAGAGGAGGGCTCATTATAGTGTGGGTTGTGGAATCAAGCTTTCCCACGAGGGGGGGGGGGGATGTATTCTCCAGTGACAGAACATTGCAAATGAGCGATAATGTGGGATTGAATACCTATTCACCAAAGGCACAACGGAAGAGCCAGGTTTTGAGGTTCTTTTTAAAGGTTTCTAGGGTAGGGGCTTTCCTAATTTCTCCAGGTGGTGAATTCCAGAGTCGGGGAGCCACTGAGGAAAAATCTCTCTCCCTTGTGCTTACAAGGGGAGCTTGTGAGACTGGCAGGGGTGAAAGAAGGTCCTCCCCAGAAGATCAGAGGGCCTGAGATGGTACATGGAGGGAGATACGGTCATGAAGGTAGGGGGGTCCCAAACCGTTTAGGGCTTTATAGGTGATAGCCTGCACCTTGAATTGGGACCGGAAAATAAATGGCAGCCAGTGGAGCTCCTTAAACAGGGGGGTTGACCGCTCCCTGGAAGTCATCCCAGGCTGCCAAACGTTGGACAAGTTGTAATTTCCGGGCCGTCTTCAAGGGTAGCTCCACGTAGAGTGCATTACAGTAATCCAGTCTAGAGGTAACTAGGGCATGGACCACCATGGTCAAGTCAGACTTTACGAGGTAAGGCTGCAGTTGGCGCGCAAGTTTTAATTGCGTGAAGGCCCTCCCGGCCACCACCAACACCTGCGCATCCAGCGTCAGTGCTGAATCCAGGAGGACTCTCAAACTGCGGACCTGTGATTTCAGGGGTAGTGCAACCCCATCCAGCACAGGTTGCCACCCAATATCCCGGTCAGCCGAGCGACTGACCTGGAGGACTTCTGTCTTGTCAGGATTGGTCCTCAGCTTGTTCTTCCTCATCCAAGTCGCCACAGCAGGCATGCACTGGTCTGTATCCTCGGGGCTTCCTTGGAGTCTGGTGGAAAAAAGTAATGGTGTTGGGTGTCATCTGCGTAGAGATGGCACCATACTCCAAAACTCTGGATGACCTCTCCCAGTGGTTTCATGTAGATGTTAAATGGCATGGGGGACAGAATAGAACCTTGCGGGACCCCACAGGTCAATGGCCAGGGGTCCGAGCAGGAGTCCCCCAGCTTCACCAACTGGGAACGACCCTCCAGGAAGGACCGGAGCCACAGTAAAACTGTGCCCCCGAGTCCCATTCCAGCGAGTCTCCCCAGCAGGATACCATGGTCGATGGTATCGAAAGCTGCTGAGATGTCCAAGAGAACCAGCAGGGTCCCCGGTCCAGTTCCCTGCGGAGGTCATCCACCAAGGCAACCAAAGCCGTCTCGGTAATGTGCCCAGGCCTAAAGCCAGACTGCAAACAATCCAGAAAATTGGTGTCATCGAGGAATCCCTGGAGCTGTGAGGCAACCACCCGCTCCAGAACCTTGCCCAGAAAAGGGAGGCTGGAAATTGGTCTGTAGTTGTTACATACCGTCAGGTCAAGGGAGGTTTTCTTTAGTAGAGGTTTTACCGCCACCTGCTTGAGGCAAGACGGGAATTTTCCCTGACCCAATGAAGCATTTATTATTGCAACAAACCATTCCAACAACCCTTCTCTGGCCAGTTTAACTAGTCAGGATGGGCAAGGATCCAGAGCGCATGTGGTTGATCTCACCGTCCCAAGGATCCCCTCCACGTCATCAGGTTGAACAAGATGGAAATAGTCCCATAAGATCGAACAGGCACCTCAGTTACCTCATCTGGCACTGCATTTAAGCTGGAGTCCAGCTCAAGACGTATCTGAGCAACTTTGCCTGCAAAATGGTGCATGAAATTGCTGCACCTAGTCGCCGAGTTGTCAGGAAGCTCTCCATCCTCAGGAGGCCGGAGGAGCTCCCCAACAACCCGGAACAACTCCGATGGTCTATTTGCTACAGACGCTATGCAAGCAGTCAAGAATACTTCCCTGGCTGCTCGCAGAGCCACGGAGTAAGCTCTAATAGCGGCTTTAGCCCATGCTTGGTCAGATACGTTTCGAGATTTCCTCCAGATGCCCTCTAGACCCCTCCTCCAGTGCTTTATCCCAGCCAGCTCCTTGTTGAACCAAGGAGTTGGTGTGACTCTGCGCAAGGAAAGGGGACATTCGGGAGCGATCGTGTCAATAGCCCTTGCCATCTCACTATTATAGCGATCAACAAGGGTGTCAACAGGATTGTCAGTCTCCAAGACAGGAAGATCCCCAAAAGACCTCAGGAGTCCTTCTGGATCCATAAGCCTCCTGGGGCAGACCATCTTAATGGGTCCACCACCCCTGTGGAGGTTAGCGGGTGTGGTTAATCTTAAACTGATCAGATGATGGCTAGACCATGACAATGGAAGAATGTTTTGCTCTTCCACTCTGACTGTTCCACCGACCACAACAAAAACAAGGTCCAACGTGTGTCCCGCCTGATTTATTTATTTATTATTTATTTATTTCTCGCATTTCTATCCCATCCTTCTCAACCCCCGAATGGGGACTCAGGACGGCTTACAATGAGCCCCATTCCAAAGCCATTACATAACAAATTACAAAATTAAAACAGGGGATCTTCCTGTCTTGGAGACTGACAATCCTGTTGACACCCTTGTTGATTATTATTAGACATAAAATAATAATCAACAATACATAAGACATCATTGAAACAGTAGAACAGTCTCAGCAGCCATATTGTCACTCCAGTCATATTCCCTTAAAGTGATGTGTGGGACCAGTTATTACTTGAGTCAGCCCCATGGTCATCATGGCAACCATGAAGTCCTGAGCTGCACCTGTCAATGTGGTCTCGGCGTGGATGTTGAAGTCTCCCAAAACTAAAAGTTGTTGGGAGGCCAGGGACAAATTCGAGACCACTTCTGCTAGCACAGGCAGGGAAACTGCCGGTCGCGGGGTGGACGGTACACCAGCAGAATCCCCAGGCTGTCTCGGGTTCCCACCTTCAAGTAAACACACTCAAACCTTGGAGACTGTGGAACGGAACATTTGATCAAGGGGATGGTCTGCCGGAAGATCACCGTGACCCCTCCTCCCCGACCCCTGGACCTGGCCTGCTGATGCACCCCGAAGCCTGGAGGACACAGCTGGGTAAGGTTTACCCCTCCCCCAACTCATCCAGCCAGGTCTCGGTGATGCACGCCAGATCCGCCACCTCATCCAGGATCAAGTCCTGAATGCCAGATGTTTTGCCATTGACGGATCTGGCATTCAGAAGCAGGAACTTGAGTCCAGGGGGTCTGTCATGGAGACTAGCACACCTATCCTTCTCCAGGGTCGCAAGAACTCTGTTGCACTTCTCCCTGGGTTTTAGAGAGTGATCGTTCTTCCTCCTGCCCCACACCACCTCAATGGTACCCAACTCATTTGAACCCCCACCCTCCTGAAGGCTGGACTGGTAAGAGTTATATTCTGAGGGAATTAGTCAACTCTTCAGGACTGGGGAACTACCTAATTAGTTTGTTTTACTAAAGAAGGAGGAGATCTCCACAGGAGATAGAGAAAAGGAGGCATCTGACATAGAGAGGGGGCTGAACAATGGGAGTGTGAATGGGTGGGATTGGCAATTGGAAGAGGTGGTATGGGAGCTAGGGAAGGAGTCTCAGAATGAGACTCTAACTGGGAGGGAAGGGCCAAAGCGGTGATGCATGCCAGATCAACCACCTCATCCAGGATCAAGTCCTGAATGACAGATATTTTGCCATTGACGGATCTGGCATTCAGAAGCAGGATCTTGAGTCCGGGGGTCTGTCATTACAATAAACACAATCACAACAATGACAATCTCTTCATGTGGCCTTTTTGGGCTGTGCAGTTGCATGCCCGTGGCACCCCGTGCTCCCTCCCTCCTCCCCTTATTACATGGTGGAGACAGGACAGGGTGCTTCCCTCCCCCGCCATCAGATGCCCTTTCTGTCCTGATGTCTTTTCTGCCATCACACAGCAAAAAGGGGGAGCCCCCGGTGGCGCAGTGGGTTAAACCCCTGTGCCGGCAGGACTGAAGGTTCAAATCTGGGGAGAGGCGGATGAGCTCCCTCTATCAGCTCCAGCTCCTCATGTGGGGACATGAGAGAAGCCTCCCACAAGGATGATAAAAACATCAAATCATCCAGGCGTCCCCTGAGCAGCATCCTTGCAGTCGGCCAATTCTCTCACACCAGAAGCGACTTGCAGTCACTCTTGACACGACAAAAAAAAAACAGCAAAAGGGGGAGGAAAGTGCAGGTAGCTCCATTGGAGCTATGCTAAAAAACACATTCCTCCCCATAGTGGAGGAGAAAGCACCTTTTAGCACTTCCTCTCCACTTTGGGAGGAATTATGATGTCATCTGATGGCGCACAGCAGGCCCCATCCAAGCTGCACATAAAAGCAAAAAACTGTGGCCCCATGTGAAGAGGTCCTGAGAGTCTCCTACAGGAGACTGGCCACTGACTGACAGTAATTATAAATTAAACATTATAGTGTGCATCTAAACCTTTATTTCCTAAATCCAAAGGTGAATCTATATTGGTCACTAAATTCAGGGCCAGTCTCAAGCTTAAATGCACCAGTTTGGCCCTGTTGGCAGCCAGAGACATCCTGTCAAACCTGCTGCAGTGTCACATTGCTATCCACATAGTCTAGCTGGGCCAAGACCCATCCCCTGTATCACTATCACCTCTTCTAGTCAACCATGGAGCTCCATGGCCAACTGGAAACAATGGTGGTAGAAATACGGACATGAGCCATTCCCTTTCCCTGTGCAGACTTGTTAAAGGCAATGGTGCCGGTGTTCCACCTAGATAGTGGATTTGAGCCAGTTCTGTTGTCCAGAGTGCCCCAAAGCCATAGAATACTCTAGAGTTTCAGCAAAGTGGATTCAAAGTGTGTCCAGGTTTTCTTGTAATGTTGACTTGCCCCCACTCACGTATTCCATAGCTGTACTACACTAGCCCATACTCCAGGAAGGTTGTGTGTGGAGTGTGGAATGATCACCTTGAGGGTAGAAAATGTAGATATTTTCCTGGTACATGATACATTAGAAGCAATGCATGCACATTGGGAATAATGTAACACAAGAACAGTAAGCATTGCTTAGGTAATTCTTCGTCTTCTATGCCATCACATAAAATCTATACTTTATGGAAAGAGAAATGAAGCATAGTGATAGCAAGTTTGTTTATGCCATTCGAGTTAGAGTGTTTTATCAGTTAGCCTACAAAACAGAACTATCTTCTTTCCTTACCAAATTTGTTTTTAGTACTGCCTCCCCTAGGCACCATTCAAACTCTCCAGGTTAAGAGGATTTATTCTTTAGATTTTGAATATTTTATGCAGAGAACCAGTCCATGGAAAATCTCTGATATTTATCTGTGCATTAAGAAAACTATCCAGTTAAATAATTCCAAACCATTAATCAAAATGTTTGTTTTGCTTTCAACTAAATGTTTGATTAACTTTTCCCATTTTGTTATGGATTATTACAGCAGTACTCTAAATGGCTAAAACAAATGGCTAAAGAATTTTGCATCCTGGTGGGATTGTTAAGGGTAATATTGGTTGATTTCTTTCTTTCTTTTTTTTTTTACAACAAATACCATTTTAGCATGATGCAGTGGAGTTCCATATCTTTGGGTAATAATGAAAAGAATATTCACCTTGCACAAATACACCCCATTGGAGATATACATACATACATACATACATACATACATACATACATACATACACACACTCACATATGGAAAATAAATACAACTCAGTGATATTTTCCTCCATGCTTTTAAAGACTGCAATTGGTATTCCCTTTCATAAATGTGCTCTCAATAAAGTAGAAACTCTTTCAAAAGTAGCTTCCATTATTCTTAACAGAGCTTCATTTAATGCAAAGCAAATTAAAGGCTGCATTTTTCCAAGGAAAGAATAAAATACAAAAGAGAACTAAGATGTATGCCTACTATGAATAAGAAAGTCCTGGGATTTAACACATGCATGTATCACATTAATGGAGTTGGAGGAGGGTTTTTTACCTTGAAATATTTGGCAAAACTCTGTGCTTTTATAATCTGAAATAATTGTTCAGCCCAGTGGTAACCTTTATGGCAGAGCTATGAGTGAAAGGAGGCTGAGATGTAACTCACTTCCAAGGGATTTGTTTCCCTTTTTTTTCTTTTGCAGCTCTGAAGGCTTTTGCTTTTGAAATGAAACATGCAGACCTCATTCACCAAGGTGTGCGCATGGGAGGAGATGCCATAATGGTCTCTGCAAAGAAAAAGGAAACATCTACTTCCAAAGGTTAGGAAGAGGACAAGGGCTTGCATCAGCAGAATGAAGAAGCTGAGCCAAATCTGGCTTTTTATCAGTGTCCTCCTTTGTAAAGGTCCAAGAAATAAATTCATCAGCTCTAGCAGCAATGGTGGGGATGGTAGTAAAGACATGTGAAAGAGTTTCTCCAGATAGAAAAAGCAAAGTTGTGATACTACTTTGAAGGGTTCATTCCGACTCTAATAAAGCTTAGAATGATGTAATGGTTTGAGTATTAGACTATGATTCTCGAGGCCAGTCTTCAAATCCTCACTCAACCATGAAACCTAACAGAGAGGTCTTGGGCAAGTCACATCATCTCAGCCATAGAATAAGGCAAAGACAAACTCTCTCTGAATAAATTTGCCAGCAAGCCTGTGTTGGGTTTGCCTTCAGGTAACCATATTTTGGAAATGATGTGAAGGCACACAACAACAAATTGTTATTGCAAATCATCATACTCATAGCAGTACCAATGTTTTGAGATTTCTCATCCCTTAATTCACTTATTCCCACCAGTCACCATCAGCCATAGCTACCATTTTACAGCCTTGAGATCATTTTTATAGATTGCCCCCAAGCAGGATCACTTCAGACTTATAATAGTTGCTCTCACATACTTCCCTATAACACCTGCAACCTCCATAGATATCATGATGAGGAGCATGGTGATTACTTAGCAAAAGGTGCTCTAGGATGTTATGCCATGATACATAATTCTGAGAGCAATGATGCTTTGCCTCCTCATGTTTTGAAATATAGCCTGGAGTATCTTGGGTGCAATGGGGCGTAAGGTTGTTTCATGTGGAAACCAAAAATGTAAAGTGTAATGAGCATAAATCAGTAAATAGATCACCTTATTTTTATTTTATTAATATATTTATATCCCATCCTGTAACTGAAGATCTCAAGACTTGTTGTCATGTGGCTTCAAGTCATTTTCAAGTCATGGAGACCCTATCATGGAGATCCTATCATGTTCTATCTGTCTTTGTCCCATCCAAAAATAGCATTGAATGTTTGCTGTGTATGTGTACTGTGATCTGCCCTGAGTCCCCTTCGAGGTGAGAAGGACAGAAATAAAGTGTTGTTGTTGTTGTTGTTGTTGTTGTTGTTGTTATTATTATTATTATTTTCTTGGCAGAATTTTTCAGCGGGAGGCTGTCCTTGCCTTCTTCCAAGGCTGAGAGAATATAACTTAATGCCTCATCACTTTGTTTTTCTCCACTTCTCGGTGCTGCCAGCACGAAGTCCTCCAGAGCCCATCAAATAACACAAAACTACTTCTGGTGGGACTGCGTTGGTCTCCATGCCGGCAGCTTGCTGGCATCACCAAGAATCATAGGGCAGAGGAGTCGGCCTCATACAAGACGCTGGGAGGAAGTGGGAGGAAGCCAGGGACAGTATAGAAACATTGTGGATAGGATTTTATGACCACCAACAGTAAGGGGACAAAGCTTTATGCTGCCCCATAATTTCCCCTGCTGTCTCCCAGCTTCTCAACTTCCACACAATGTCTAAATGTTTTAATGTTTTATGGCTCTGTCTGACAATTTGTATAGTTTTAATGGTTTTTAATTTATAGCTATGTGTTATCGTTTTAGCTGTAATGTGTTGTTTTATATGTATGTGAGGCATTGAATTTTTGCCATTGATTATGTTGGAAACCGCTTTGAGTCCCCCTAGAGGTGAGAAAAGTGATATGGAAATACAATAAATAAATAATAAATGTATTTATTTATCATATCAGGAATGAACCAAGGGTATAATTGTAATGTATTTTAAAAAATCACAAAGTTAAAAAACTTGGTATTATAGTTAAATGTCTTTTGACCAATAAATAAATGTGATGAGGTACTGACCTAAGGTCATCTAGTGGGTTTCTGTGGCCAGTTGAGAATCAAATCCCTTATCTCCCAGTCTCCTTGTCCAACACTAAAATGACTACACCATAAATAATAATAATAAAATAATAATAAATAATAATAAAAACCAACAGAATCATTTTAAAACCATTGAGGAGGAGAAGAAGAAGAATTTTGAAATATATGAATCCATTTCAATATGACATGGAATCTATTGACCAGCTGTTCTCGTAATCCCTGTGTAGCATTTTAAGAGGGTTAGAGTTCCCACCAGGATGAAAGTGTTGAGAAATCACCTTCCAAAAGTCCATCTTCACACACACTTAAATCTGAATCAGTATCATTATGTCCCTCTGCATCATAGTACATTGTGAAAAGTCACATCAAAAACTGGTAGAAGTTCTTTTGTTTTAAAAGTTGGAAATTTTATGCAATCTCTAAAGACTTGTAATTATTATTATTTTTTTGCGGTGGGTCCATCTGAATGATGATGATGATGATGATGATGATGATGATGATTGCTTCTATGGTCTGTTGTTTCACTAAGGTTTCAAAAATTGTTACCATTTTTTAAAAAACAGGAGCAACAACGTACTGAGTGTGGTTTGTTTGATTGATAGGCACTGTTGCAGTTGTGTTCCTGCAGTACAGCAATATTGGCTGTCTCCTTTCATCATCGCAAAACTTCTCACTGAAGGAAAATTCAGAGCATGGAGAAACCGTAGGCTCATCCGTTATAGCTGTCACAATTAGCTCCACTCCACCTCGGCTCTATCCAGCTGAGGAAATAACATTTACTTTAAGGCATGCACAGGTAAGCTTTCTTTTTAAATCATTCCTTGATTAAAAGTAAGCCAGTAATTATTTTGTAACATGTAGGAAAGTGTGTGTTCATTCACTGGCAGTTCACTCATAGCTATGTTGTTTGCTGATATGGGTATAATACAATCAGAGGGGAAATTACAACCCTGAGTTCAGCACAGTAAGCGCAAAGGCAGGGAAGTGTGTTACCACTGCAAAGTGTTGATAGGAAGTGACAAGAATAATAACTTCATGTTGGTTTTATTACACATCTGTCAATAATTTGTTAGTGCAGGCCAAGCTTCCTCCTCACCTATCAGCATGCTTCAGTTATAAATGTTCCTCGTTTTGCCTAGAAAGGTAAAGCTGTAAAGGTACTTTGAGCAGGGTGTTAAAGTGAATGCTCCTTCCACACAGAAGTCCATGGATTTCATAGAATCATAGAGTTGGAAGAGACCTCATGGGCCATCCAGTCCAACCCCCTGCCTAGAACCGGGAATATTGCGTTCAAAGCACCCCTGACAGATGGCCAACCAGTCTCTGTTTAAAAGCTTCCAAAGAAGGAGCCTCCACCACACTCCGGGGCTGAGAGTTCCACTGCTGAACGGCTCTCACAGTCAGGAAGTTCTTCCTCATGTTCAGATGGAATCTCCTTTCTTGTAGTTTGAAGCCATTGTTCCTGTCCTAGTCTCCAGGGAAGCAGAAAACAAGCTTTCTCAATCCTCCCTGTGACTTCCTCTCACATATTTATACATGGCTATCATATCTCCTCTCAGCCTTCTTTCTTCAGGCTAAACATGCCCAGCTCTTTAAGCCGCTCTTCATAGGGCTTATTCTCCAGACCCTTGATCATTTTAGTTGTTCATTCCAGCTTGTCAAAATCTCTCTTCAATTGTGGTGCCCAGAATTGGACACAATATTCCAGGTGTGGTCTAACCAAGGCAGAATAGAGGGGTAGCATTACTTCCCTAGATCTAGACACTATGCACCTATTGATGCAGGCCAAAATCCCATTGGCTTCTTTTGCTGCCACGTCACATTGTTGGCTCATGTTTAACTTGCTGTCCACGAGGACTCCAAGATCTTTTTCACATGTGCTGCTCTCGAGCCAGGCATCCCCCATTCTGTATCTTTGCATTTCGTTTTTTTCTGCCTAAGTGGAGTATCTTGCATTTGTAACTGTTGAACTTCATTTTGTTAGTTTTGGCCCATCTCTCTAATCTGTCAAGATCGTTTTGAATCCTGCTCCTGTCCTCTGGAGTACTGACTATCCCTCCCAATTTGGTGTCATCTACAAACTTGACAATCATGCTTTCCAACCCTTCATCTAAGACATTAATAAAGATGTTGAACAGGACCGGGCCCAGGACGGAATCCTGCGGCACTCCACTCATCACTTCTTTCCAGGATGAAGAGGAAGCATTGGCGAGCACTCTCTGGGTTCGTCCATTTAACCAATTACAGATCCACCTCACCGTAGTTTTGCCTAGCCCACATTGGACTAGTTTGTTAGGTACGCTACATCCATGGCATTCCCCACATCTACCCAGCTTGTAACTCTATCAAAAAAGAGATCAGATTAGTCTGGCATGACTTGTTTTTTGTAACTCCATGTTGACTATTAGTGATGACCGCATTTGTTTCTAAGTGCAGACCACTTCCTTAACAATCTTTTCCAGAATCTTGCCTGGTATCGAAGTGAGGCTGACCAGACTAATTGTTTGGGTCATCCTTTTTTTCCCTTCTTGAAGATTGGGTCCACATTTGCTCTCCTCCAATCTGCTGGAACTTCTCCCGTTCAAGAACACTCAAAGATTATTGTCAATGGTTCTGAAATGACTTCCGCTAGTTCCTTCAATACTCTTGGGTGTAGTTGATTGGCCCTGGGGACTTGAACTCATTAAGAGTGCCCAGGTATTCCTGGAGGACTTGTTTCCCAACAACAACTTGGATTTGATTCCAGTTGAATGGTGAGCCCACTCTGGATTCAATCTAAATTTTCAAGAGAGGATAATGCTCACCATATTTAAGAGATCCTTTAACATATGTATTGTCGAAGGCTTTCATGGCCGGAATCACTGGGTGGTTGTAGGTTTTTTCGGGCTATATGGTCATGTTCTAGAGGCATTCTCTCCTGATGTTTCACCTGCATCTATAGCAAGCATCCTCAGAGGTAGTGAGGTCTGAGGATGACTGTTAGCCCAGCAAGCTTCATAACATTTGGATCATCCCCTGATTTTAGGATTTTTTTTAAGAAATAAAATCTCCTTTAAAAAAAATCCCTAAAGTATCCCACCACTGGCCCCATGCTGTAACTTCTCCAGGAGCAGCAGCAGGACACCATTCCTTCCTGCCATGTGTCAAAGATGCACTTCCACATCACACAGCCCAGTGCCCCACTATTATACTTTCTTCTTTACTAATTAAAAAGAAAAAGCAAGCAACGTCTTCCAGAGCTTTTGCATTTCTTGTTTGCACTTTCCCAACTCCTAGTTCCACAAAATAAAAATAATCAAGCAACTAAAGGGAAATAAAGGAAAATCAAAAAGATTCAATGCTAGAGATAGACCAAGCCAAGCCAAGCCAAAAAAAATACAGCTGGGAGCAAGCAGCAAGGCAATCGGACTGAAGAACCTTTTTAGAGCCAAGACACAACTGAGAGCAATGAAGGCACTCACCCCATTAAATAGACACTTTTGTGTAAGACATGTCATGGCGTTCGTCTATTCTGATTGGCCCAACACACAGGGCTCACAGGGAAACTCCATGCAAGCACGCTGCAGCCTCTTTGCACAACATGTGATGCCAAATAGCAGAGGAGAAGTCATGACCAGCTGCCGCATGGCCCGTTTCAGCCAGAAAAAAACATGGCGGCTAAGCCAGTCGCATCCCAGCAAAATGACCCAGAAGAATACCACAGTCAATGATATTGAAAGCTGCTGAGAGGTCCAGAACAACCAATAAGGACACACTTCCCCTTCTAGCTCTCTTCATTGGACATCCACCAAGGTGACCAAAGCTGTCTCTGTTCCACAGCCAGGCCTGAATCCAGAGTGAAATGGATTTAGATAAACCCAATGGAACCAGAAATATACTCTTGCTTTTCAACTGGAGAAAATCATAACCATCCCCCTTTTCGAGCCAGCCATGAAACCTCACAAGATTTGGGAGTTGTTGAACTTCCTGGCAGATTCAATCACTGCTCCTATATAAAGCCAGAATTCGTGAAGGTTTGGTGACTGAGCCCACCTAAAGGGCAGTGGGCCTAAGGGGCAGGTGGTGGAATTTGGATCTAGAAAAATGATTCACAACCTTTGGTCCTCCAGGTCTTTTGGACGTCAGTTCCCACAATTCCTAACAGCTGGTAAGCTGGTTGGGATTTTTGAGAGTTGAAGTTCAGAAAAACTGGAGGACCAAAGGTTGGGAACCACTGATCTAAAGGGATCTGACAGGAGTTGTAGGGCCCAAACTCTGCTTATATTTCCTTGTAGGCTGTGTTAAAGCCATCCCAGAAGTTGCAGAGATAGTATTGTCCTTATTTAGAGAAGGTATATCTCCAGTTGTAGCAGATCTGCCCTACATTTTTATGGAATTGAATAAAAATATTGTGAATTTGAATTCATCTTAATGTCTTGTTCCTTTATTCTGAGGCTTGGTAGAGGGTTGCTGGGGAAAACAAAACAAACAAATTACAATAAATTACAAATATATTTTCAAAATGCAGTGATAGTTTATTTATACAAATCAGAGAGAACATGTGTAAAGTAGGAAAAAGCAGGTGTACAATTCCCTCTCTTTAATTAGTATGCATTTTTACTTGTCTTGTTCCATCTTTCTGTTTGATTTTCTTTGTTTTTATTCATGTGGTCCTCCTTAATCTGAATTATGAACACCAAAAGGTTTTGCAGTTTCTATATTGAAAAATGCATGATGAATTGCCTTAGCTAATGTGACAGATATTTCTTTTTGAGCAATTTTGTGCCATTTGCTATCCATAAAACATTTTGTTTCTGTTCCAGTCTGTAGACAAAAAAGATATTAAGTGTGCATTTTGGAATTATTCAGAAGATACAATGGAAGGAAACTGGTTGACAGAAGGATGCAAGCGGACACATTTCAATACCACTCATACCTCATGCAGATGTAATCATCTTACTCATTTTGCTGTTTTGATGTCCTCAAACAATTCTAAAGTTGTAAGTGAATTTCAAATATGCTGTTTATTCTGTTCTTATGGTAGTTTACACCACCACTTAAAGTGTATGATCTTTCCCCTGGTGCAGTTAAATCATTATTTTCTTCTCCATCACTTATTCCTCACAGAGTCAATACACAATGGAATAAATCTTCAGCATTAGGTACTTTCATGGTTACATTGTCCCTGAAGTTTACACTGCCAATATCTCTAAATAAACCATTAGAACAATATGATGCACATTTTCTCTCTTACATTCACTGCTGCTGATTCTATGGCTCAAGTAATCCTTTCACCTGTATTTCTTAATTGTATTAAATGACAGTAGGGCACTCTTCAATGCACAGAGCGCCTATTAGTTATAATTCATCCTTGTCAATATTACCAACAGTCTGTGGGGGCAACTCTACCATTAGGCAAAGTGTGGTGTTCATCTCAGGCAGCAAATACTGTAGAGTTTAGGGATTGGTGAGATGTAGTGTTGTGGGTCGGAGTTGTGGGTATCATATTGACTAGGTTGCTAAAGATGTCCTAGTTAGCTAGAGTTCTGAGGAATACAACCCTATTGTCAGTATTGATCAAGTTTGAAGTATTACTCTAATTTGTTTCTTGTACAAAGGATCAAAGGTATCATCATTTCATTATTACCCCATGTAAGTAAAATATTGCAGGCCAACCCTGAGCTTTATATGTCTGCAGTTCTCCTTTTGCAAGCAGAATGGGACAAAGAGATAAAAAGAGGAACAGATGAAGACAGTAGTCTACACGCTTTCTTTCAGTTGTTGGAAAATAATGTTTGTATCTTTCCATACATCCAAAGATTTCAGGGTAGTATACAATTAAATCATTTTGAACCTATTGAGGTGCTTGAAGGGATGGGATGGTGCATTTTGTGCACTGATTTTAGGGCGAAGTTAGCCTAGAAATCACACATTTTAAAAAGTGCAAGATGTGGAAGGTTTTGAGACAGTGATGGAGTTTGGGGGTCACAGAAATGAGGTCCAGAAGCTATAGTTGGCTCAGTACCCATACACTGTCCACAGCTACTGTGAAGGGAGAAGATTCTACAGTCAGGGTGTTGCAACAGAAATACTTTTTCCATCATACAAAATGTATCCTCTCCACTCGTGAAACATAAAGGCAACTTTTCTAGGAGTACTTCATCTTTGGGCAGGTATATACAGTGTTCATCCATAATGCTTTATATCTTATCTTTTCATTCATCCGCCATTTTCACATGAAAATTCAATCAAACATATATGTGTATAATAAAACATGTTTTCTTTCAAAATATTCATGTTAAAATGCAGTTATGAAGAGAGAAAAATCTCAGGCAGTAGATCACTAAGTTTTGATATGAATACAACTTCAGAAAGTCCATACCAATTTATGGCCAGAACTCTTCTGACATACAAACATTCCTCCTCCTCTTCCCTAATTTTCCATAACTTTGAGTACATATTGACTGAAAGAAGGCAAATGGAAACCCTATCCATGCTGCATGTAGCACAGAATGTGGCGAAGACTCTTTCAATGGTAATATTGCCTTTAATAGCCCCTCCCCCAAGGCATGAGGATTTTTTTTCAGCAAAAAAATAATTATAGTACATAGGTCATTTTTGCCATGCACTGAGGTTTTCCCACGTCTGCTCTGATTAAGTCTATCCATCTGTAAAGAGGTATTTCTCTTTTACAATATGTTCCACCTCGTCAAACATTATCACATTTTCTAGTGAGTCATATCATCTCATGATGAATACAAAGGAAAAAAAGCCTTAGTTTAAGTAATTTTGGCTTCTGAGGAGAGTCCATGTTTCAGCATTTTCCTTTTAACTCCCACTGTGCTCAGCAGTTTTGTTTATTTGCACAATAATGTTGTATTTTCTTCAAAATTCAATATTTTCCCATTAAAACATATAGTGTCTTTTAAAAGTCATGTTTTTGCAAAAAGCACCAAAAATAGAAAAAAAGAAAAATACATTAAAACTCCCATAATCTTATTGAGTAGGAAAAAAATCTAATCTAATAAGTACTTACATACCTAGTGTACATGTATATACATTCCAGAAAGTCTGTTTTAGATCCACCCAATATTGTAGTGCAATTCCTCACCAGCTCTCCCAAGCATTGGCAGTGTGATGAGTCATAAGAGTTGCTTGGGAGAAAACTCTATCAAGTCTTATAAGAAGGTCATTAGGTATGTGGCATCCTTGGTGGTGGCAGATCCTTTATTTAACAGATCTGTCTGACCATAATTTTGTAGAAATGAGGGTAAGACAGCATGTTAGAGACAGACCTTGCCTGGTGACTTAACTTAACTGGATAAGGGTGAGAGGGAGCACTACATTTTCTAGAGACCTGCTGGAAAATTAGGTATGGAGAAACATGGCGGTAGTCATGAGAAATTAACCAACCCTGATAAAGCAGACAATTTTCCTGTCTTCCCTTTAATTAAAAAAATATGGAAACTATGGAAATAGTATTTTTGTTGTTCATTCATTAAGCCATCTCCGACTCTTCATGACCTCATGGACCAGCCCACGCCAGAGCTCCCTGTCGGCCGTCACCACCCCCAGCTCCTTCAAGGTCAGTCCAGTCACTTCAAGGATGCCATACATCCATCTTGCCCTTGGTTGGCCCCTCTTCCTTTTACCTTCTACTTTCCCCAGCATAATTGTCTTCTCTAGGCTTTGCTGTCTCCTCATGATGTGGCCAAAGTACTTCAACTTTGTCTCTAATATCCTTCCCTCCAATGAGCAGTCGGGCTTTATTTCCTGAAGGATGGACTGGTTGGATCTTCTCGCAGTCCAAGGCACTCTCAGAACTTTCCTCCAACACCACAGTTCAAAAGCATCTATCTTCCTTCGCTCAGCCTTCCCTAAGGTCCAGCTCTCACATCCGTAGGTTACTACAGGGAATACCATGGCTTTGACTAGGCGGATCTTTGTTGCCAGTGTGATGTCTCAGCTCTTTACTATTTTATTGAGATTGGACATTGCTCTCCTCCCAAGAAGTAAGCGTCTTCTGATTTCCTGGCCACAGTCTGCATCTGCAGTAATCTTTGCACCTAGAAATACAAAGTCTGTCACGGCCTCCACATTTTCTCCCATTATTGTCCAGTTGTCAATCATTCTTGTTGCCATAATCTTGGTTTTTTTTATGTTTAGCTGCAACCCGGCTTTTGTGCTTTCTTCTTTCACCTTGATTAGAAGGCTCCTCAGCTCCTCCTCGCTTTCGGCCATCAGTGGTGTCATCTGCATATCTGAGGTTGTTAATGTTTCTTCCAGCAGTTTTCACCCCAGCTTTGCATTCATCAAGCCCCGCACATCGCATGATGTGTTCTACATACAAGTTAAAAAGGTTGGGTGAGAGTATGCAGCCTTGCCGTACGCCTTTCCCAATCTTGAACCAGTCTGTTGTTCCGTGGTCAGTTCTGACTGTTGCTACTTGGTCCTTGTACAGATTCCTCAGGAGAGAGACAAGGTGGCTTGGGATGCCCATCCCACTAAGCACTTGCCACAATTTATTATGATCCACACAGTCAAAGGCTTTAGAATAGTCAATGAAGCAGAAGTAGATGTTTTTCTGAAACTCCCTTCCCTTTAAATCAGTTGAAAACAGTTTTTAAAAGTACTTGTCTTTGGAAAATCCTGTGATGAAGAGGATGTTATACAGACAAAAAATATTTTCAATTCAAAACTTATTTGAAATGAAAAAGTAATGGGATGTTTTTGCACAGAAAAATAATGGCAATTTTCTGTGCAAAAAACATTTTTTTGTGCAGAAAGCAACACTGATTTGATGGTTTCAAATTACAAGCACAGGAAGACTACCTAAACATTAGGAAGTATTTCTTTAGTGCATTCCTCAACAATGGAATAAAAATACCCTTAGAAGGTTGTGATCTCTCTTTCTTTGAATGTCTTCAACCTGAGGTTGGATGGGCATCTTTCAGGAGTGCACATGTATTCCTGTTGGACAGGGGCTATTCTACATGGCCTTTCTGGTCTTTTCTATCTCCTTGACTTTATGATAAATTCTATGATTTCTGCATAGAAATATTTTCGATGGATAGGTGTTGTTTTCTGGGTGGAAAATGCAGTTTTCCACTCATGTATTTTTCTCCTAATAAATACCAATAGTCTTTGAAAACTGTGATTTTTCACAACTTTCACACAGCCAAGAGAATGCTACAAAAATCCTGTCTGCAAAAATGAAATTTATAAAGATTTAAATCCTTACATAGATGGCATTTGATCTATAGCAAATACCTTTTGACTCACCAGAGGTTCAATGTTGATCAAGTTTAAATTTGAATAGAATGCTGTCTTCTTTCATACAATTGATATGTAACCTATTGAGAAACATGACTAAGCTTTCTGTTATGATTTTTCAGTCCATTTATTAAGAAAGAAAATATTACTGACATCATTTATCCATTTGTAATGTGTCCTTGCCCATAATTTTGAATGGAATTCTATACCATAAAGAAAACAGAAGATGTTTGAGTGAAAGGGAGCAAGAGGCAAGATGAAATCTTAAGAATTATTGAGCTACTTCTGAATCATTCTGTTTAACACATTCTATTCTAATTTTCCCTCTAGAACAACAAGGACCACATTCTTACAAGAATAACTGAACTTGGAATAATTATCTCATTGATTTGCCTCTCCATATGCATTTTCACATTCTGGTTCTTCAGTGAAATTCAAAGTACAAGAACAACAATTCATAAAAACCTCTGTTGCAGCCTTTTCCTGGCAGAGCTTATTTTTCTTGTTGGAATTAACATGAGCAATAATAAGGTATGTAGCCTTTCCTTATCATTTCTTCATTTTCAATATGAAAGCAAATACGCACTCTAAAGTGCCTTTTTCAAAAGTATGTCTAGCATTTCCCAGTCTTAATATGAATGTTGACATTTGAGTTTACACTCGACTAGCTGTGAATATAAAATTCTCATTTAAGAATTCCAGCCAACCCTGTTCATAAGGGTAAGCCCCATTAAAGAGACTAATGGGATCTTCTTTCAATGATCTACAGTGAGATCAGGGATTTTAAGTAAGCAAAATGGAGGCAGTTTCCACTAATATTTATTGGATATTACACTGGTAATATCCAATAAATATTAGTGGGAGTTATGCCAAACCATTTGTCTTTCTCACCTTCTTGCATAGATAAAAATGATGCCTGCATATCTCCCTTTGGGGAAGTAGAATTTATGCAGGGTTCACTCTGTTAGGTGAAAAACAGATTAGTCATATGCTATTTATACCATCAGCACTGTCTGTTTATATATTTCATGCAAGTATATGTATATTGGCTACAGAAATGTGTATGTAGGTTATCAAATGAAATGTGTTAAATGTTTTCCCTTCTCCTTATTGAAAAAGAATTGGGGATAGGGTGTTTTTGAACTGATACAAATATTCAGGGAGAAAGTATTTTATCTCCACTACGATAACATTTTTTACCTTGCAATGCAATATATGAGGACTTTCATGTTATCTGCTTACACTTTTTTTTTCCTTGCCCTTTTAGCTATTCTGTTCTATCACTGCTGGATTACTCCATTATTTCCTATTAGCTGCCTTTGCATGGATGTGTATCGAAGGTATTCACCTGTACCTTATAGTTGTTGGCGTTATCTACAACAAGGGATTCCTGCATAAGAATTTCTATATCTTTGGCTATGTCAGCCCAGCAGTGGTGGTTGGCATTTCTGCTGCACTGGGATACAAATACTATGGAACATCTGATGTGTAGGTCACTGTTTATATGTTGGTTTTACTTATGGATAATTTTGCCGTAGCCTTTTGTTACTGCGTCAGCCCACTATATTATAATAAACATAAAAATTACATTAATTCATTCATTCATTGTTCCGCCTTTTTCCAAGAGGTGTCTTGAAACAAGAAAAAGTTAAAAATCAGATGATAAATTAAAACACAAGTAAACAAGTTAATATATTGTTAATTTAGTTAATTGACATTGACTTATAATAAACATATTAAAATGTGATTGAATTGTAATAAACTTTTAAAAACATAACAACAAATTTAAAAATACAGTGCAACATAGAAATAACTCCCTTAAACCAACTAGTTTTTAAATGCCCCCCAGACAAAGGAGACTAGAGAGGGGTCCAGCCTAGATTCCCAAAGCTACGCATTTGGTTTTAAACATTTTTTTGGTCCTTTTGGCATTCTATTAGATGTCTCCTTGTCCTAGGAGAACTTTATCCCCTCTAACCTTTGATAATCCAGAAAATAAGTCTAATAATTTCATTCAATAACAGAATAACAGAATACCATAAATGTGAGAACTTACAGCAGGCAATGGCTGTGTTTGTTTATTTGTTTATGTTTATATAAACAAAAAACATTCCCTCCTACATACTTACTCCTACTACGTACTCATGGAAATATATATAATCCTCTTTCTCTTCATTCCATCTTCACTGTAGCTGAGAGACAATGACTGACCTGAGATCTGTGGTTATGTAGAAAATAGCATTTTATAGTGGTTTGAATGTCAAACTTGGGGCACATCTACACTGACTCATTATCCCAAAAGCAGTGGAAATCAGCTCTGCGGTGACTAAATGATGCACAGAGCTGATTTGGGTGAACAAAGCCTTGAACTGCATTAACTAAAGTTGTGAGTTACTCCAAATTCTCCTTCCAAATCTAGAGTAAACTGCAACTTTGGATGTATGTAAGAAGTTGAGTTGGGCATCTACAGACATGGCATGGCACACAACACAACCCTCCCATTCTCATCATTGCAGTGATTGGCAGGTGCAAAATAGCTAACGTCATTCACTCATTGCCTGGAGTGACATATCCAGGGCAATGTGATTGAAGAAGCAAGGGGAAAAGGAAGGGGCGATTCCTCCTCTTCCCTCTCCGCCTTCCTGTGTCTGGTGCCCTGGCCAACATCACTCTAGGTAATGAAGCACTGACACTAGCCATGTCACACCTGGTGGCTGATGCAAGGACAAGTAACCTCTCTATACCCCCAGGGATGGTAAGTGTGACTTGCAGCACTGAATCTGGCTCCATGCTGCTGGGTGATCAGCACTCCCTCCCACTTCCACAGTGACCAGGCGGTTGCCAGTCAAAACCAACCCAGAACTGGTCCACAAGTTGCCACTCTGTGCAGAGCTGAATGAGGGCACTGAAAGATCAGGATTCAAATCACCATGGAAAGGTATAGAATGACCTTGGACAAATCATAACCTTTCAGCCTCAGTGGAAGACAAAGGCAAACTTCTCTGAACAAATTCTAGCAAGAAACTCCTGTAATAGGTTCATCTTCAGCACACCATGTCAGAAATGACTTGCAAGCACAGAACAAGAAGAAGAACCACCCCACCCCATTGGCTCTATACCTTTTGGAGTCAGTTTTCCGTATCACCCAATTCCCAGGTGAAATAACAATCTGTAAACATATATCATAACATTATATTATTTTAACTTTTCAGGTGTTGGCTCAGCACAAAGAACAACTTCATATGGAGTTTTATAGGACCAGCATGTCTAATAATTCTTGTAAGTATCCTTCTTATTGTCTGTATCAGGGTACATAAAATTGACAATGAAAGGGGTGTGTGATAAGCACTAATCCATTGTGAGCCACATGTAAGTCCCGATTATATACCCAAATTAACAATTTTAGATGTTTTTAAATAACCACTCTAAAACATTTTATCCATTACATGCCTAAGTACTTTTCTTGTCTCAAAGACATATGTTTGATTAGCTAATATTTTAGAGGAAAAGCTGTTTCTTTCAACCTGATGGCTTGAGGGAACAGAATTCTCTGTAGCAATTCTGGTGTATAAAATGTAGCATCTTTACATGTTAGTGATATCTCTACAGAACTCAGCAGGAGGCATACACAGACAAGATGCCAGGAGACAGATAATCTGGTATTTCAAATGCCGAGTTACTTAATCTTTTATCTGTGATCGGTCATCTTTGAAGATTAGGCTGTCATCTTTATGATTTTATCATTCTCTTGTACCCTGCCATCATCAAGACTATTTTGAACAAAATTGCGACATCAGAGACAAGAACCCACTATTTCACATGGGCAGGCAGGTTGAGAATTGATAGCCTCGATTTCTACTGTGGAAGGAGACTGTTAATTCCTATTGGACAATTTTCGAGGCTTGATCTTTTAGAAACATTGTGTCCTGTTAAAAGGGAAAAAGTGCCAGGGTACATGAAGGGATTTCCTAAGTATCGCTAAGTTACACACATAAATACTGATTGGGATCAAGTAAGAAATGCTGGAAGAGCAGGGACCTTGATATAGTGGATGATATGAGTAGGCAACCATGCCATAACTTTTGATCCTTACTTAAGATTGTACATCAGGTTTGGAGGAAAACCAAGTTGAATTGAGCCGATGCAGACTGGCACTTTCTGAATGAAGTGAACTTCCACTAAAGGTGCCAAAATTGAACTTAGAACATAGGTGGAGCCTCATGCAGGATGTGGAATTTAGATAGGCCAAGGATAAAGCAATCAAACTGCCTAATTTGGGCCATTTTAGAGGAAAAGGTTTGTGACTGACAGTTCAACTTTCAAATCTTTGGTCACATTTTACAAAGGGTTTTTTTTTTCAAAAACCATTCTTTAGTGGAGAGATTTTGACTTTAATACAATGTTCCAATCTCTTTCACTTTACTGAAGACAAATAAGAATGAATTGAACAATAACTTGTTTACACTTTTTCTCTCATATGGTTATTACTTCTGTATGGTTTCATAATAAGAGTATGGCAGTAGTGTAGAATGGCAATTACAGATGAACAAATGTAGAAGTTATTTTTTGTGCTATAGACTCAGCTTTAAAAAAGGCATTAACTTTATTTTCAAGCATTATAGCTCCTTATTCATTGTATGTGTACTTCTGAAATTTTGAAGCTTTTTAGCCTGAAAATGCCTATATGACATATGCCATTGCAAAGTAGAGGACAGGGAATAAATTGCTTTTCCACTGCACAAAAACCCATTGTTACTCTCCGTCTGAAACCATTTCTTCCCAAGGGCCATTTTAGATACTGTGTATTTATATTTACAAAGAACCTAATGCAGATTCAAATTCTGACCAATGTTTATTTACTTCTTCCACAGCTAATTTCATTTGGGTGTGTGTGTGTGTGTGTGTATTGGGGCTGCTCTAGTAAAGAAACAACTGGGAGAGAAACACTTTTTCTAGAAAACAGCTAGAAGAACCCAAAAGAGGATTTCGGTGAATCCTCAATGGCAAATTGTGGTCAGATATATTTTTCCAGTTTGTGATAGCTCAGTATATGATTTTCCCCCCTGAAATTTGCCCATGCACTTAGGCAAAAAAAAAAAAAAAAAGGAAATATACAACTATAGGGAAGGTAGTAATACCTACCTTGGAAACAGTACCTGTGGATTTAGAAGTCTTAGTAGACCTCAAGCTAAACATGAGTGCAATGCGGCAGCTAAATAACCAATACAATTTTAAGCTGCTTCAATAGAAATATAGTGTCATATTCCATTCTGCTTTGGTCAAACCTCACCTGCAATTCTGTGTCTGTTTTGGGCACCACAATTCAAGGAGGATACCGACAACCTGGAATGTGTCTCAAGAAGGATGACTAATGGTCAAAGGTCTGGAGAACCAAGCCTTATGAGGAGCAATTTAGGGAGCTGGATATTTTCACTTGGTAAAGAGAATGGTAAAAGGAGACATGATAGACATATTTAAATATTTTGAAGGATGTCATATTGAGAAGGGGGCAAACTTGCTTTCTGTTGTTCTAGAGACTAAGACACAGACCAACAGATTCAAATTACACTAAAAGAGATTCCACCTAAATATTATGAAGAACTTCCTAATGGAAGGATCTATTTAGCAGTGGAATATGCTGCCTTGGAATGTGGTGGACTCTCCTTCTCTGGCGGCTCTTAAACAGAGGCTGAAGGTCCATCTGTCATGACTGCTTTGATTGTGTGTTCCAGCATGTGGATCGCTGGGCTGCAGAGCCTCAACTCTATGATTCTATGTGGATTCTACTAACCACAGTCATATGAATTTGTACTTTTATGTCTTGAAGTATGGGAGCTATTTCCTCAATTTACCCCACTTTCATGGAAGGTGCTTTATTATAGCTGCAGTTTTTCCATATTCCAGAGCCAACTTCTTTATGTTGCCTAGAACTTAATTGTCCCAAACCATCCAAGAAACCATCTGCTCTGTGCTTAAAAGAGTTTTGAGAAATAAAGTCAGATTCTTCTTTGTAAGATGGCCTCTTAGCACAATAATAGTGAAGGCCTTCATGAGTGAATTTCCCCTCATATCCCCCATCACAGTAAAACAGCAGGTAGAAGGACAACTGAAACCTTTAAAATGAATCTGTAAATGACAACAGTTTTCAAGAAGTATGCTTTATCCCAAGCCTCTGGTTAAAAAGAAACAATTTTATAGATTTTTTTCAAAACAGATCTACTACTTCTATAACAAAAAAACCATGCTGTAGCTTTACTTATTTCTTAGGAAAAGTACATCATTTCTGCAAAGGAAAATATATCAGAAAGAATCCAAGATCTACACAGAGTGTTATCAAGGGAGTGGGCAATAGTTATGCCTAGTAGGACTTTCGCCTTTTTACTTACTAAGCAAACTGCTTCTAAAATTCCTTTTTGTTTTTTTCAAAACAATGCTTTGTATTGGAGCATAGCTATATCATGTTTGAGAAACATAAAGTTCTAATTTACTTTGGGGCTGTCAGGAAATGATGATTTCAGGTTCCTGGAACAGCAAAACTCCTCCCATGACCCGCACAATTTCTACTTCTTGATTTATAAAAGGGAGTTCTAAATGTTCCAAAGGCACCAGACCTTATCCGATCTTGGAATCTAAGCAGGGTAATTCCTGATTAATACTTGAGTGGAAATATCCAATCAGTACCAGGTGTTGTAGGCTGGATTTCAGAAAAAGGAACACCATTAAGAAATCCTTCCTATAAGTCACATCTATATAGGCAATATAATCCAGATGGAAGCTGGATTAAGGTTGGTGAGGGGGCTCCCTCAATGCAATTTCCAGTTCGCATCTAGCTGGAAACAGCATGTTAAGAAAAACCCACTGGAAATTCTGGATCAAATGAATTGAGTATGAACAGTGCAGTGCTGCAACGTGGAATAAGTATTCGGAGCACTTGTCAGGACAAGGTGAAAATTTTAGGAATCACAGACAAAAACCAGAACAGCTGTCTGTGACAGAAGGAAATGTAAACAAATTCCTCCTCCAGCAAGAAAGGTTCAGCATTCCCAGGGGAATGCTAAATTGCTCTTTATTATCTGGCTCTCCTGCAAAGACTGTTGTTGATCAGCACATTTGCTGGAGGAGCTGGGTGGGGATTAATCCTGTGTTTGGATTGATCCAGATCATTGGAACTTTATGGACTTCATAGGAGCTTGCAGCTGGCTCTTGGAGTGCTGGTATAGGCACTCCAAAGCGAACTGGATTTCTTAAATCATCCTGATCCAGATTAAATGTCTGTGTGAAAGCAGCCTAAGGGAACCCAGTGAAATTCATAGTGTCAGCATGTCCATAGGTGGCCTGAAGGTGCCTGCAGACACCGAAAACAACAACTGGTTTCACTGGTTTATCTTTTCTTCAATAAGCCAGAGAACTAACGCAGAGTGTATACCAGTCTGTAATAGGTAAATAAGCCAAAGACTTCACTAGGTTTAAGCATCACACTTAGCAAGCAATAATTTATTAATCTGTTCCCATTGCAGATAGAAATGACTCAGCCACAGAAACTAGAATACTTGCTTATCTGTGTAAGCCAAATAGTATATTGGAACTTCTACTGTGTGTGTGGGAAGCAGAGAGGGTGAGGAAGAGAATGAGAGACAAGGGAGAGATAGCAAGGGAGGCACAGAGAGAAAGAGGGAGGGAGCACAGAAAGAGAAAAGCGGAAAGAGAGAATTTGAGGAGTTATAATGTGACATGGCTTGAAGGCTATAAGAAAATTACTAAGAACAATGTCATTACCGTAGATTGCTCCACTTACTTTGGAATACTTTTAACTGCCTTTCTGAACTTTATGTGCCTAGTTAAAATATTGGAGCTCAAATAATCTCATTTAGTACCAAGTGCTAGTTCCTTTACATGTGTTTTTTAAAATACTGCCTTTCCCTAAGATATTTACTCATTAATAATGAAGTACTATTAAAATTCTAAAGTGCATGCCACTGGCCTAATTGATCCTATCAGCCATCTTTTTAGTCTCTTGGTGAGTATGCATGAAAAGGACTGAGTCAAAAGTTTGCTAGATTGAGTTATGGGGAGAAAAAGGACTACTTGAAACCTTTGTAAAACAAGCTGCAAGCTAAAGATAATTTCTCTTTCCACTCTTTAGAATCACAACCATTATTTCTAAGGCTGCATTTCAGATTAGATCAAAGCATGCAAGGCACGCAGGGCAGGATGTTGTAATAATATGATTTTGAAATAGAATTTAATATTTAGCACAAACTGGTGGTAAACAAAGAGAATTTGCATACTTTAATGGGCAAAAATAATTATGACCTATCATTAGAAATGGTGTTTAAGGTTAGGATAAAACTATACTTTATGCTAGGAAATGGAAGGATTCTACAATTCCACACTCTCCATAATAAAGAACAGGTAAAAATAACCATGTTGTGCTCTGGACATAGGAGTCCACTTCATGTATCGCTCACATGAAGCAGTTTCTCAAAAGTAAGTTTGCATTTGTAGCATGCCACGTGTCCCAACGACACATGTTCACATGTTAGGGTGTTCATCCACTACAAAAGTAAATGCTTTGCTTTTAATCCCTGTGTTCTTGACAGAATGTAAGTTCAAGATTCCTTGTGTGAAGTTCTTCAAGTAGTGAATGGAGGGTAGGGCATTTTGGTCAAGCAAGCACACAGTCAATTTGCTACTCCAAAGGTCCATTCAGTCAGCAAACTATATGCTCTTAGAAACCAGCTTATTGTCGTGGTCACAAAGGCCACAATGAAACCTTTAAAAAGCACTTGGAAGTCTTTTCTAATTTAAATAGAAGTGTGATAATCATAACTACATCCATCCAACTGATTTCAAGATGGCTGTTGAAAAGAACTCAGTTTAAGTAGATTGTGCTTAATCATTATTATGCACCATCCCATTTCTTATCCTGAAAAAAACAGAGTGCCAAGTTTTGTCTTTCTGTATCAGGATTGGGATTGGGTGTGGGGAGACTGCAGCCCCCCCCCCCCCCCCATGTGTTGTTTATGCACAACATCCTACATTTTAAATTATTTGCTATACATCCTAGAGTTTCTGTGAGTTGTAGTCCAGCAACTTCAGGAAGGCTACTCAGTTCCCATTTCAATGTATGTTTTATCTGCACATCAACCACACCACACAGGTTTTACTCGCCCAAAAGTACTCACTGAACATCTTGGCTGACTAGGGATATCCTGCTTAAGATTAGCCTTGTAACAATTTATTTATTTGCTTTATTTCTATACCGCATTTTTCAGCCCATAACAGGCGACAATTATCAAACCAATTTTCTTATAGGTTCTAGGGTGAACTGTAATTTTGGAAAATGAAAGGTTTCTATAGCAAATGATTACATTGCCTTCTTCCCCACAGTTCTGATCTCGATTGCTATCTTGGGACTACTATAGGCTGAGCATCCCTTATCCAAAATTCTGATATCCAAATTTCTCCAAAATCCAAAATTGTGACAGCTTTGTTTTCTGATAGTTCAATGAACACAAAGTTTATTTTGTGTGTAAAATTATTTAAAATATTATGTATAAAATTACTTTCCTTGTATGTGTATGATGTGTATATAAAATTTCATGTTGAGTCCCATCTCCAAGGCATCTCTTTATGTATATGCAAATAATAGGTGTTTCAAAATCCAAAAATAATCTGACATCAGAATATTTCTGGTCTCACACATTTTTGATTAAGGATGCTCAGGCTGTACTTAAACATTTACAAACAACCACACACTTAATGACACATTTATTAGGTGATTTAAAAATAACCCTATGCAAGTCTTCAAAACACATGGGAAATCTATACTGCCTGGATTGATCAGTTACATTCTGAATGTGTGTATAAGACTTACCACGTTATCACAGCATGGCTTTAAAGCAGGCAGCCCTGCATTTCTGCCAACTGTGGAATTCTGGGAAATGTAGTTGGGAAAGCGTGGACCTCTGTCGCTGAGAATTCAAAAGGCCCCACCCTAAACTACATTTCCCAGAATTCTGCAGGCAGCAGAAATGCGGGGATGCCTGCTTTAAAGCCCTGCTGTGATAACATCGATATACTTTTGCATTCTAGTTGTCACTGCTATTCCTCCCCATACCACTCTATACACACATACATTAATAGTTTTGTTGTTTCCTTAAACATTTTCCGGTACTGTGTCAAACTAGAACAAATAACTAAAGCATTTGGACAGATGTATTCATCTGGGAGAGGATAATGGGAGAAATCAGACAGCAGACATACCTGTCATTGTTTGACTGTCAGCTTGTGTGCAATTTCAAGCAATTAATAAGGCATACATTTTTGTTTTCCATCTTAAACTGTTGCATGGTTATCAGTTTAATTCTCTTCTATCCTGACTAGAGCATTACTGAAGCATTTTTTTTAAAACATCCATTAGTTAGTAGACAGAAATAATTCTCCATTCACGCCAGATTGCACATCAAAATTCAAGCTTATTAATTCCAACATTGATTATAAGGATCATTGGGAGAATGATGCCTATACAGCTGTTTCGAACATCACACATTTTTGAAGGACCAATATATTATTATTTTAAAGAAAACATATATAGATAAAAAACCCAGCATGAGACATTTTCTCCCCTTCCCACAACTATCTGTTATTCTAAAATTTGACATCAGCATATAGATAGATTCATCAATTATTGTGTGCAAACCTCAGAAAAAAGAAAAGGGTGATTTGGAAGCTTTATTTTTTGATATTTTGAACATGAGTAACTGAATGGACTCAGAAACTGTGTGTTGAAACCTCCCAAATAAACTCTGGCTTTCCTAAATTGGCTCTTATCTGTAAGAATAAAGAGCCAAAAAGGGTTAAGTCCTGAATAGCTTTAATACCAGGCAGATTTTTTTTTAATATGGAGCGAGCTGATATTCTTCTCTACTCCCTTTGAATATGCTTATATTCAGAAATATTTGGCTTGAAACAGTATTCAAGGTCAGATCTGACTAAGTTAGAATTTATTTATTTATCATATCAGAAGCAAACTGAGGATACAGTTGGAATATATTTTAAAACATGAAGTTTTTAAAATATATATTATACTAAATGTCCTTTGACCAGTAGCTGGCCACTTCGAGTGCCTCTGGTGTTGCTATAAGGAGGTCCTCCATTGTGCATGTGGCAGGGCTCAGACTGCATTGTAATATGTGGTTTGTGGTTTGCTCTTCTCCAGCAAGTTAGAATAGAAAGGTTTCATTGCTTCTTTTGATTTGTATACTTTATTTCTGTTGACACAGTCTAGAATTACATTTACTTTCATAATCAAAACAGAGCAAACAATAAAAGGAATGATGTTGCTACTATGTTCTTCATAATGGTACTGCTTATATTTTTAGAACATTGTGACCATCAAAATATGTAAACCTGCACAGCTCATTTTTCTGGCAAAAGGAACTAGAACTTGGCAGAACTATACATATCAATATAATTCTTTCAATTAAACAAGATAATTTGTACGTGATTTACTAAGGATGCATTCCTTCTAAACTCCAGTCAGTCAATTTTGTGTATCCATATGCTGATAGATCAAACAAAAATTGGGACACATCCAAGGGCATACCAGACAGTAACCCAGATAGTTTAACAGGCAAGTTTCCAATTTTGTCAATATTCTTGCTTTCTTGAAATGAGTGAGCTTAGGTACAAAAAATCATATTGAGGCAAACAACATAGCACCTTACAAGAACAAGTGTATGCCTCCTCACCCTTAATAAAAGCCTTGATCTATGATTAATTGATTAGATGGATTCCATTGGGATTATGACTCAAAGTCAACACAGAGCTGTTACATATGCATTAGCAGGTTTTGTGTGTTTTAACACCCTTAGCACTCAATTAAAAATTATGGTTGATTATGCTAAATCTAGAATTATTTTACATAACATCAAGCACTAATATATTTCCTACTGCATCAGAAAAAGGAGGATACTCTTCCTCTCTATAAAAAACATCATAAGCTGTGATAGCTTATGATCTCAAAGACCAGCATTTTAATGTTGAGGCCAAGCAAAGGTTTTCCTTTGGCTGGTTGCAAATGAGATGTAAATGTGTCATTTATTTGTTTTTGCTTGTTTGTTTATTCCATTTGTATGCTCCTTTCTTTTAATAAAAGAAATTAAAATACACAAATTAAAATAATATAATTTTAAAGGCCTTCAAAAATTAAGAAATAAATAAAGCACACACACTAATAAGCAGCCTCCCTGGTTATGCATTACAAGTGTGCTTGAACAAAAAAAAAGTCTGCCTAGTGGTAAACGTAAAGCAGGGAGGAAACCAACTAACTTCACATTGAAGTGCATTCCGTTTTGGGAGCAATCACAGAGAATGGTGAAACCAACCACTTCACCACACTAGGGAAAAAATCCACTTAAAATCTGGTTTCTGCCTCCTGCAGAATTCTTGGGTTTGTAGTTTAGTGAGTCTGTTAAAGGCTCCTCCCTAAACTGCAGGAGGCAGAAACCGGGGAGAAAGCCCTCCCCTGTGTATCTTACTGCTCTGACAGGTTTGGGTAAGGAGGTACAGTCTTTCGGATAGTCTGGACCAGACGGTATAAGTCTTTGTAGGTCATGATAAGCATTTCAAATTGTACCTGGAAATGAATAAATAACCAGTGATGCTGTTTTAACAAGGGAATTATATGCTCCCTGTAACTGGCCCAGCCAGCATTTTGGTTGAAGCATTTTGGATCTGCTAAAGTTTCCAAAGAGATCTCCACATACAGTGGGTTACAGTAATCCAAATGAAATCATGGTATGTGTCTGGCCATCCCTGTGTTGCTTTCTTTTTTTAGAACAGAGTTTCAGAAAGCTCAAATGAATGGATTAATAGTGCGATAAACAAATGGCAATTCCTTAAAAGATGCAACATTATTTTATCTATCCCAATCCTATTCTCCTAATATAGCTTTCCTCTTGCAAACATTGTATGTCCAACCCTAGCAGGAATAAAGACTAAGTGTGCCATGCCGGGGGTATGGATATGGCTATGACATAGCTTAAAGTTATGCTATGGAAAAGATTCTCTTTTCCCTCCATGTTCCTCACCACCCTTGTCTTGCTTTCATGAAAGTTACTTTTTAAAAAATACACCTTCATGGAATATAATATGCATATTTATATGTGAAATGGAGTTGACTTGATGTAAAGTAAGGCTATGATGAAAGCTTTTTGTTTAGGAGATATCAAATTGTGATTGGTATTACAACTTGTTCTATAAGAGGGGGTGTTCCTGGATGCAGCATTACATACATGGCTTTTATATTCACAAAACTGCCTTTGTCCAAGTTCAGCTAGTATATCAACTTCATTTCCTAGGCAATTAGATTTGGCCATAGTGTCCATGCCTTAATATTTCTATACCAGACTACTGTAATGCACTCTTGAAAATTGTTTGGAAGGTAAAGGTAGTAACAGAAATTGCTTTTACACAATATTGTTGACTATGCACTTTAGGGACAATATGTAAGTGATTTCTGAACCAACAATAATGGCTTCTGAATTGTTTCTAAGTTGAATTCAATATACTGGTTTTGAAGTGGAAGGTTTTTAAACTACTGAGAGACATGATCTGAAAGGCCACCTTTTCCAGTATGTGTATACATGTATATATCTTTAAGTTATATGTCAAGTTTTCTTAGGCAAGGAATGCTCAGAGTTGGTTTTGCCAATGCGTTCACCTGTTCTGCAGAGGCACTGTTTTATGTTCAATCACCATTAAGTGAAAATGTAGTTATTATAGAAGTCAGGACGTTCCTTCTCACAGCATCTTATATATTGAACTCTTTCCCAAAGACTATCGGGCAAATTCCACCCTTGCTAGGCTTCTGGTATATGATCAATGTATATACTCTTTAATTTTTTATATGTAGATGATGGATGAAACTGTTATGAACAGAAGAGAAGCAAAAGGGACAGGTACAGCATCAGAACCCTGAACACAGCTTTTCAATTACTTTTGATCAGGGACAAAGAGAATTACTGCAACAATCAATGCAGAGAAATAGAAATCATGACATTAAAAATAGATCATAATCTGAGAATTCAAAGGAATGTTTAAATCAGAACTCAAACTAAAATCTGTCTACAAATATGGAAAATAAAAGACTAGCCCACAGATTGGAAACACTCAGTATGTATTCCAACCCTCAGAAACGAGACATCAGGAATTGCAGTAATGACCAGACTATTGTCTGAATTTTTCATGCAAGCAAATGATGCTGGGTTCAAAAGAGGAAGAGACACAATGGATCATATTACAAATATACATTGGATAATGGAGCACACCAAAGAATTTCAAAAGAAAATCAGCCTGTGCTTTAAAGGTTATACCAAAGCCTTTGATTGTATAAATTGAAAACTATGCATCACTTTTTTAAAAAAACTTTGCTTGTCTAATGCATAGCCTGTTCTCATAACAAGAAAGTACTGTTAGGACAAAACATGGAGAAACAAATTGGTTTCCAATTAGCCATGGAGTCATGCAAGGCTGCATTTTATCACCCTGTTTAACTTGTATGCTAAATATATCATGTGCTAAGCTGAATCAGACTATGAGGAAGAAGGTGTGAAAGCTGGAGAAAGAGGCATTAACAATTTAATGAAAATGACACCATACTGCTAGTAGAAAATAACAAAGTTTCGGCACAATTGTTGAAGAAAGTCAAGTAATTAAGTTCAAAAAGAGAAACAAGAATAATGAACACAGATTACTTATATAACTTTAAAGATGCCAAATTAGTGAAAGATTTCCTATACCTTGGCTCTGTAATTAATCTAAACAGGAATTGTAGTCAAGACATCAGAAGAAGAGTAGGGCTTGAAAGGGCAGAAGGAACTCAACAAGATGCTGAAGAATAAATTGAATACTCAAGTGTTTAGTATTCAAAGCCATTGTGTTTCCAGATTCTATGTATAGTTGTGAAAACAGATCAGTGGAGAAATCTGATAAGAAGAAAATCAATTATTTTAAATTCATTGTGCTGCTAGAGAAGTGTTCCGTTACCAAGGATAATATGTTATGTCTCCCACCATAGAATGATCATTTTTACTTTTTCATTTCCAGTGTTAGCCAGAAGCCCAATTCTCTTTTATGCTACTTTTTAGTCTAACTTAGGTGATATTGGGTCCAGTTTCTTGCCACATACCAGCCTATCTTGTTTTGCCCCCTTCCCCCAACATACTGATCAATAGTCCCATAGCCACCTCTAAGAATAAATGTTTACACTTTGGAAAAATGTATATATTTTTATTTTAAAATGTACACAAAAATTATTTACAAATTATGTACACAAAAATTATTTACTTGAGGCCTTTCTTTGGATAATTCCATAACAAAGGCATTGGCTAAGCAAATCAAATTCGAGGTCTTTTTCCTGGATGCCGACAAACGGCAAGAGAGACATTCAAAGCCAACTGTTTAAGCAAACTGCCAACAGAAGATGAAATAGCAGGTATTCCTCAGATGTATGCTCAATATGGAGCTGTCTGGATGTCTTACAACTGAGTCATGGATCCTAATGTAAAATCTTACACACTACGATATCATATGATTCTCTCTGGAGGAACTTAGAATTCCAGCAATTCATACTTATTGTTCTTTTCTTCTGAAAGACACAATAGTGTGAGTACATTGGTAAAGTTCTTTGTATACTGTAGCATTCAATAACATTTTGTTTAAAGAATATTTTACTTGTTGTTTACAGAGAAAGCTAGAGGATCAAATATTCCAAAGAATATAAACAAGCTTTGGACAGCTTTGCCTTTTCAAATACCTTTGGGAGTAAACGTTTCAAAAGACTTAATAAAATAAATACAAAATCATATCCCAGCCTGCCAGATTGTAACTGCAGACCATGGGAATGATATCTGGAAAGGATCCAGACAACATAGTTGTAATAAATCCTGGTTCAGTTTCTCAAGAGATGTCTATCTCTCTGTCTAGGAAGGCCAGATAAAAAACCACTCATGTTGTAGTTTTGCTAATTATTCTGGGATTCCACAAATGCCCAAAGTTTGGGCATTTGTGGAATTTTCAGTTTGGGATGTTTCACATATTTAGAAACTAAGGACCTTATCAGACACAGTCTTCTCTGCATCTTCTCATTTCTGTACATCACCAAAATGTAGTCCCACAGAGCCCATCACATGATGCAGAGCAAATTCAGTGGAACTCTGTGGGACTCTGTTTTGGCAATGTGCAGACACAGAGTCCAGAATGGCTTTGGATAAGTCAGGTAATACCCTTGATTCCTCTTTACTTGAAGAAAGTGAAGAGAAAGCAAGACAGGATGGGGAAAGGACAGGGACCATGTGTCTTCTGGGAGGCCATCCCAGAAGATAGGGAAAGATGTTAGGGAATGAAGGAGGACAGATCCCTTTGCTTTCCCCCTGACCATCTGATGAGGTCCTAAGTGTGGTGTTGCTTACTGTTTAAGACTTCCTTAAGAACTTTCAACAGCTCTTACTCTCTTTGGGTAAGAGCAGCTTTCTTCACTTCTCATCCCAAAATGACTATTTTGCTACAGTTTTATCTATTAAGCATATAATTATTGTTCTTCTCTTTGAACATTTCTGTCTTTGCCTGTGTTCCCATATGATGGATTCACATGACCTTATTTTCCCATAAAAATTTTTAGAAAGAAGTTTTGCATTTGCATTTCTTTCTCACACAAACATACACACACCCTATTTATTTATTTATTTGCTTTATTTGTATACCGCATTTTTCAGCCTATACAGGCGACTCAATGCGGTTTACATGGTACAGGTTATCACAACAATGTCAGTGCAATTAAAACACAACAAATATAACAACAAAATCAATAGACACCAAAACATTGAAATACTGGATACTAGCTAGTTCTAATGCATATTGTAGCTAATGTTGATTTTACATTTCCATTGCAGACAAGTGGGGAAACTTACATGAATGTAGTGCTAATATAAGAACGTGAAAGCTCTGGCTTAGTAATATGTTATTTCTGTATCTTGTATTTCTGTAGTTTGATATTTTATCTATTTTGACAAGTAGCATCTACAATATTGTATGCAGGCAATTCATGACAGCAAGCTGCCTCAAACCTACATGTTTTCATCTGAATGTCAATAGAATCCGGAGTTAATCAGCTGAACCATCTAAGACACTTTGCCCTATAAAACAATACATTAGCAGTAGCCAGGTTAGTGGTGAACATTCAATATCATCACAGGATACAATGAATGTTTTAGCAGGTGATACTGGCAGGTTTCACATGAGTGAGCCCTCATACTGAGTAGTAGTTCTCAACCTGCAGGTCCCCAGAAGTTTTGGCCTACAACTCCCAGAAATCCTAGCCAGTTTACCAGCTGTTCAGATTTCTGAGAGTTGAAGGCTAAAACATCTGGGGACGCACAGATTGAGAACCACTGGAGTAGTGGGATAGGACCACTACTCAGCCCTGGAAACCCCACTCAGCCCTGGAAACCTACTGGGTGATCTTGAACATGTCACACTCTCTCAGCCTCAGTAAAAGGCAAACCTTTGAATAAATCTTGCCAAGTGGGATTTATGATGGCATTAGCAAAAGCCAATTTGCTTGAGAGTGCATAACAGTAACAATAAGAAAATGATACCATTGAGATCATAGCACATGAATATGTTTGGGATGAAACTTGCAATTTTTTAAGACAACTTGTTCTATATGAGGGGGGTGTTATTTAATTGTACAGGAAACTTAAACAATAGGAACTAGCTGGCTCTTGCCCAAAAGCCCAATCTTGTTTAAAGAGTGTTCTTGATGTATTTAAAACTCCAAGAATGATAATCTTCAACTTTATTTCTCCCTATGGTATATAGCAATCTCTCACCCCTCTTATAGCAGATGGTGTTGCAGCACAAACTGAAAACAGGTGAAGGGCCCACCCTCTCTATGACTACACAACTGTTATTCATTGATGTTAGAGTTTAGAGCATCTCAGCGACACTGATATGTTCCATGCCTGTCAGTTGAATTTATATTTATCCATTGATAAGATATGAATCATGTATTGAGCCACAAGAAATTAAAAAGGTGTGCGGAAAACAAATACTATTGTATCAAATGATATGATCCATTGCTAAAGAGCCAAATATATTGAAATGGTCTCACTACCAGACTAGCCTCAAAGAAGGCAATAGCAAACGCCCTTTGAGAATTTTTTTTTGCCAAAAAACCCTATGATAGGTTTATCTTTGGGTTGCCATAAGTCAGAAACAACTTGAAGATACAACACACACTTGGGAAAGAACTAAGTGAAAGCAACATTTTTCATTTTTGAACATTTTTCAACACCGCAATGAGTCGCCCCTGGGCTGAGAATTGCGGTATATAAGCGCAGCAAATAAATAAATAAATAAATAAATAAATAAATAAAAGCAATGAAAACATATTTGAACAAAGGAAGTGCAATCATTGCTCAACATTCGTGGGTTCGGATTTTCAGATTTGCTTATTTGTGGATTGTATTAATTGGGGGACTCTAGGAATCTCAGGTGTCAGGCAGTACCTTGAGATTCCTAGAGAAGTTAGAAAAAAATGTGAGTTTTCTTTTGTGATTTTTTCAACTTTTGTTATTTGTCCTGTACTCTTAACCCCTCTGAAATGGAAGGGCCTACTGTAGTGAGGTACAAAAGGTAAGGAGTGGGATGGGATAAAGTGAAAAAGCAACAAGCATTTGAAGTTTAGGTAAGGGAAACTGGGGACCTTTCCAGATAGGACCTTTATTGTGGGAACCCCACAACAAAGGAGGGGCTGTCCAGACAACGTTCTGGACAGTCGCGAATTAATTCGCTACAAACCAGGAAATTTGCTACAAAGCAGAAAAAACTGGTTTGTAGGGAATTATCCGCGCCTTCTTGGAAGATGCAGGATAAATCCACTATTTCCGGGTCTGGACTGCAGAATACTGCAGTTTAGACAGTATTCCCACAGTTTACCGGGCTAAAATCGCTTCCCCCCGCTCTCCTGGTGCATCATTTCTACGCGCCAAGAGAGCCAGCTGAAGCTTCTAATGGAGTACAAATATGTTTTTATTAGTTTTTTAATGGGCTTGGGGGGGAGGGGGGCTGCCGCACGTTCTCTCAGGCTAGTCCCAAGAGAACGTCTGCACACCCAACCCAGAAAGCACATGCCTCCAGAAACATCTGCGTTTTTTAAACATGGATGCTTCTGGGATAAAGGCCTATCTGGATCCTGCCTAGTTTTCTCAGTCAGAGAGCTCTGGCATCTCCTCAAACTACAGAGCTCAGGATTCCAAAGGTTGCAGGTGATGCAGTAAAAGTAGAGTCATAAAGTTACAAGTCAAGGGCTCATTGTCTCCACAAAGGGGCTGTCCTGATTCTGCCTTATTCTGGAAATTTTCCACCACCTTCTGAACTGCTCTACCTGTTCTGAAGCCTTGGAGAACTGAATGGAAAGGCTATAGGTTAATTTGAGAATAGTGGACATCACTTCATCCTTTCTATAAAAGAACTGAAGGTGCCAGTTGCATGAAGATATTTTTATCATAAATCTCTCTGAATCCAATCCACAGACAGTGCAGAGGAAAAATAAAAGAAGCTGAAATGTACACACTGAGAAATCTATTGGTTCTTATCAATCTTTGGTTAATATTGGAGTGAACTGGACCAGATAAATTACTTGATGCCATGTTATGTGATCTTTACAATTCCTTAAAGCTTTAAGAAGCCTCTGCTTAAAAGCTATGCTGAATATCTCTGCATTCTAGCTAGAATTTGCCCTGCCCTTTAATGAGAGCATTACAGATTAGCAGAATGTCAGCTACAGATAATTATTTTATCTAATATTCTCAGAATATCTATCCTGCAAAGAAAACCTGCATATAATTATAATAAAGGTCAGTTTAATTGTATAATTAACCTTGAAAGCAACAGGTTTCAGAGGTATTCTTATGATTTTAAATATAAGTATTTTCATAAAGCCGGTCATACTAAACAGTAATGAAGTTTTAATTCTCTAAATAAAAAATCAGCTCTTTTTCTATATTTCACCTTTTTCTATATTTCACCAACAAATGCTTGTTGCTTTTTCACATACTCACCTATTGTTATCTGTGACCCACAAATACTGTGTTTGCCTTTGGTGACAGTTTGTCAAGATAAAGTACGACCTCCATAATGGTGAGACTAGTACCACCAATTTCATCTATTAACATCCAACAAAATACCTCCACTCCAGAAAATCTTTTAGGTCTTCCAGGTGATTTTATAGTAAGCATGGGCAAACTTTGGCCCTCCAGTGTTTTGGACTTCAACTCCCTAAAATCCCAGCCAGCTTACCAGCTGTTAGAAATTGTGGGAGTTGAAGTCTGAAACACCGGGAGGGCTGAAGTTTGTCCATGCCTGTTCTATAGTATGCTTCCATTGGAAGTTACTGTAAAGTCTAGCTAAAGAAAGGGTTCCCAAACATTTTCAGCCCAGAGCCCTTTTTGAAGAGAAAGTTGCTCTTGGAGCCTTAAGAAATGTTTAGCGTTTAGTTCTGTCTGTGTTCTATGAGGTATATTACACATGATATATATACGGAAGTATGAATTATAAGGTATATATATTAATGAAGGAAACAATTGTTATAAAAGAACTTGAGACATTATTCATTGTTTAAATGGAACAACTAGTTAAGATCTTTGAAAAAATTAATGTGAACAATGTGCTTGATTCTTGCGGCAGAGTTTGTCAATGTCTGTTGCTACAGAAGTCAGTTGAAGATGCATATTGTCTTCTGCTTCCAAATGAGCTCAGTATTTAGTTTTTGTAGCCAAGTGCCTTGAAAAGGCCTTTTCACAAAGGTTTGTAGATCCAAAAAGCAGTAATTGCAATGTAGTTTTTGAACTTAATATTGAAAGATCCTCCCCTAACAGAGCCCAAAATTCAGGAAGTGATTTGCTTTTAAATGATGCCTGACAGTGGCTGTCCGAAACCATGCCTATAAGGAACTCTGCCACAGTGAGGGCTGCTGGCTTTGACATCACTGAAAATGGATCTACAATCCACTAATAATTCTTTCAAATCTATTCCTGAGTATCCCTTGGAAAGTTTAAATTCAAATTTTGAAACAAATTGTTAAGGAGCTGTTTTATTTTTTCATTGTTATGTTATTTTCTTCTAAAAAAAATTAGAATCGATGAGAAACATGTCAGATCTTTATTTTCTATGCTTTCCATGTAGAATACTACATTCTTCTTCAGTGTGGCAATAATGTCATTAGCATCTAGTATTGTCTTCCATTTCCCTTGTATGGACGTGCTGAATTCATTCATTTTTTAAAAAAAAATGTCTGCCAAGTAACATAATTTGGACAACCATTCCCAACCATTCAAATCAGCTCTTTTTCTTTTTCTAGCAAACTGTTTTTGTCATTCAAATGTGAAGAAAATTCAAATCAAAGTTCAAATAAATGAGACAATGCTTTATTTCATGACAATCACCGTACTTACCGGGGGGGGGGGGGGGGGGAAGGAGGGAAGCAGCATGGCGCCGCCTGACAGAGAGCCCCTCACACTCATGTGGAGCACACTTTGGGAGCTACTGAGCTAGAGGATCTACCAATTTTTAGCGAGTATTTTGTTGTTGTTCATTCGTTCATTGTGCCCCACTTTGTGCTGGTCAGTGACTGTAATAAAGTTTTGTACTTGCACTTGTACCTCCCTCAGCTCCTTCAGAGTCAAGTCAGGCACTTCAAGGATACCTTCCATCCATCTTGCCCTTGGTTGGCCCCTCTTCCTTTTTCCTTCCATTTTCCCCAGCATCATTGTCTTCTCTAAGCTTTCCTTTCTTCTCATGATGTGGCCAAAGTACTTCATCTTTGCCTGTACTATCCTTCCCTCCAATGAGCAGTTGGGCTTTATTTCCTGAAGTATGGACTGGTTGGATCTTCTCACAGTCCAAGGCACTCTCAGAACTTTCCTCCAAAAGCTTCTATCAAAAGCTTCTATCTTCCTTCATTCAGCCTTCCCTATGGTCCAACTCTCACATCCGTACGTTACTACAGGGAATACCATTGCTTTGACTATGCAAGTATTCGTTGCCAGTGGGATGTCTGTAGTCTTCACTATTTTATCAAGATTGGTCATTGCTCTCCTCCCAAGAAGTAAACGTCTCCTGATTTCCTGGCTGCAGTCTACATCTGCAGTAATCTTCGCACCTAGAAATACAAAGTCTGTCTCTACCTCCACGTTTTCTCCCTCTATTTCCCAGTTATCAATCATTGTTGTTGCCATAATCTTGTTTTTTTTAATGGTTAGCTGCAACCCAGCTTTTGCACTTTCTTCTTTCACCTTGATTAGAAGGCTCCTCAGTTCCTCCTCACTTTCAGCCATCAAAGTGGTATCATCTGCATATCTAAGGTTGTTAATGTTTCTTCCAGCAATTTTAACCCCAACCTTGCATTCGTTGAGCCCCGCACATCGCCTGATGTGTTCTGCATACAAGTTGAATAGATTGGGTGAGAGTATACAACCCTGCCCTAAGCCTTTCCCAATCTTGAACCAGTCTGTTGTTCCATGGTCAGTTCTTACTGTTGCTACTTGGTTCTTATACAGATTCCTCAGGAGAGAGAGAAGGTGGCTTGGTATCCCCATACCACCAAGAACTTGCCACAATTTATTATGATTCACACATCAAAGGCTTTAGAGTAGTCAATAAAGCAGAAATAGATGTGTTTCTGAAACTCTCTGCCTTTCTCCATTATCCAAAGGATATTGGAAATTTGGTCTCTCGTTCCTCTGCCTTTTCTAAACCCAGCTTGTACATCTGGCAACTCTCTCTCCGTGTATTGCAAAGGATCACTGCCTTGTCATGGCGCTGGAGCTTGAGCACCTCAATGATGCCATGAGCGAAACCGTGAAGGGACACCCAAGACAAGATGGTCGTGGCAGAGAGGTCAGACCAAGCACAATCCCTGGGGAAGGTAATGGCAAACCACCCAAGTCTTCTTGCCAAGAAAATGAAATGGACCAGTACAACCAGAGATATGTCGGTATGCCATTGGAAGATGGGACTCCCAGGTTGGAAGATGGTCAAAATGCTATTGGGGTGGAGCAGAGGATAAGTTCAACTAGCCCCAGATGTGATGATGCAGCTAGCTCAAAACTAGCGGCCAACGGTGCTGGAGGTGAACGATAAATCCGATGCTCTAAAGATAACACACCATAGGAACCTGGAATGTAAGATCTATGAGCCAGGGCAACTGGATGCTGTTATTGGTGAGATGTCAAGACTAAAGATAGACATTCTGGAGGTCAGTGAACTGAAATGGACTGGAATGGGCCACTTCACATCAGATGACCACTAGATCTACTTCTGCAGACAAGAGGAACACCAAAGAAATCGGGTAGCCTTCATAATTAATAAGAAAGTCACTAAAGTGGTGCTTGGATACAATCCAAAAAATGACAGAATGATCTCAATTTGAGTGGAAAGCAAGCCTTTAAACATCACAGTGATTCAAATATATGTCCCAATCACAGCTGCTGAAGAAGCAGATCAGTTCTATGAGGATCTGCAGCACCTACTGATGGTGCAGCACCATTATTTTTATTACAGGAGACTGGAATGCTAAGGTGGAAAGTCAAATGACAACTGGGATCACAGGCAAGCATGGTCTGGGACAGGGAGGATACAGTACCTCTTTAAGGATTTTCTAGATCCTACAACAAGGCTCTGTGGTAGCTTTGAATGGATTTTGAATGGAATTCCTTCATTCTAATATGATTCACTATTACTCAAGGTGTCTTATTTCCACAGTAGTTCAGGATACAGAATTCAAACTGTACAGACATAGAGGGCCAGGTAGATTTTCTGAATAGGATGAATAAATGGAATAGAGGACTGAAAGGCAAGATCCTTAGAAATCCAGGAGGAAATTTTCACAAGCAGAAGCATTTATATTATGGCAGTTCCAGACAGCCCTTTATCCCACAAACACCTGCATTACAAAAAGTGGATGTTTGTGAGGACTAGCCCAAGAAAACATCTGGAGGCCCTACCCCCAAGCCCCCAGACCCCTTAGAAAAGTAGTGAATTGACATGCCAGGAGAGTGGGGGGGGGGCAATTTCACTCCCTCCCCTCCCCCCTCTCCTGGCGTGTCATTTCTATGCACCGGGAGAGCTTGCCAAAGCTTCAAATGGAGGATAGGTAAGTTTTTACTACTTTTCAAGGCATCTGGGGGGTTGGGGGAGGGGCGGTGGGCATTCTAACAGTTTATCAGGCTTATTTAGCCCTGTAAATTGTGGGAATTCTGCAGTCCAGACCAGGAAGTATTGAATTTATCCTGTGCCTTCCAAGAAGGCATGGAATAAATCCACTAACAAATTAATTCAGCACAAACCAGGTTTTTCCTGGCTTGTGCCAAATTAATGTGGGATTTCCCAGAATGTCATCTGGACAACCTCCTTTTTATTGCGGAAGTTTCTGCAATAAAGGGACTGTCTGGATGGGCCCTCAGGGTGCTTCTACACTGTGGAATTAATGCAATTTAACACCATTTTAATTTCTGTCGCTCAATACTATGGAATCCTGGCTGTTGTAGTTTAGTCAGGCATACAGGACTCACGACCTTTCCACACAGCCATATAATCTAGAATATCAAGGCAGAAAATCCCACAATGTCTGCTTTGAATTGAGTTATCTGAGTTCACACTGCCATATATTCCAATTCAAAGCAGAAAATGTGGGATTTTATTCGGCTGTGCAGAAGTGACCCTAGTTTTCTGTCTTGCTTGAGTTTTATGAATTAGTATATGTATAGGAAATGAGAAAAAGGAATTAACCCTGAGGGTATAATTGGTTTTAAAAAGTGTGTTTTAAGAGGGAATTTTGAAAAATAATACTTTTTAAAAAATCATATAATTGTAAAAAGGATATTGAAAAACTTGTGGAAAAACACAGTCCAAAAATATACAGTCAGCACTCCACATCCACAGATTCGACATCCATGAATTCAGTCATCCACTGCTTCAAGGGTTTTTTTAATCTAAAGACAAACCTTTATTTTGCCATTTCATATATGTCACCATTCTACTATGCCATTGCATGTAATGGGACTTGGGCATCCAAAGATTTTGGTATCCATGGCAAAGTTGGGGAGCTCTCAAGGGGCCACTGTATTTTGCCATATGTCCATCCCTAGCTTTCAGTGTCCACATTTCCTAATATTGTTAAATATTAGTGGCCAATATTTTACATATTTATGTACATGTATATCTACCTATTTACCAACTTTTAATTCCACTTTTTCACCACTCAAGCCTCCAATTCTAAATTGACAGCACCAATAAATAAAAACAACAACAATCAATAAAACAACTGTTGCTTGTGTTAAAAAAAAAAAAGACTGCTTCGCCCAGGCTTTTTTTTTCAGTGGTAAGACTCAAGAGAAAGAAATGGTAGATTCTACTTGTATTTCCTCTTTCATTAGTTCTTTCATACTTTCAGATGTGTCCAGGTGGAGGCCACAACCATAATGCAGCCCAATCCTTTCCTCTTCTATATGTGCATTCATTCAACTGAATAGGTCAAAAGCAGTGGAGCCTGGTGGCTTCAAAAGCAGCAGGGTATTGAGTCTGCTTTGTGGCTTTCATTTAGATTTTAAACGAGCCATCGAAGAGCCAAAACTTATCCCTATCCCTAACCTTCCCTTCATGGCAAAAGGGAAGAAAGATAACCTTTTCCTAACAAATAAAGAATACAGTTTTTCAAGCAAATGCTTCTTTTTCCTATCTAATGTGTCATCTCTTCTGTACTGAAGTCCATATTTTTCTTGACTATGTTATTGAAATACATGTAACATTTACTTCACTTCTGCTTCTTTTCTATCCAAAGAGATTGAGCACATGCATAAGATTACTAATGTGATTTTTTCCCTCAAACAGCAGTCTGCATATGATCAAACTGTTTTTGAATGGGATATCTGGGTAATTTTGATTTAAATGAAATGCCTAGACAAGAAAGCACAATTTCATGTGAATACCTGGGAGAACATTCTGGAAACCAAAGAGATTTACCAATAAATTCAATAAACATTTGCAGACTGCTCTTAATTATATACTTGAAAGGATATAGGGTTACAATCCTCTTTGACCTCGGTTACTATAGTACTTTGTGCTGTTTGACATAAGTGGATCAGAAAGGCTTTTTCTTCTCAACAGTACAGAAAATGTTTAATCTTTTCTCATTAAATATAAAAAATATTGCTTCGAATCCAATGTCTGCCTTAGAAAACAACAAAAAAATCTATATCTGCATTTCTTCCAGGTTAATTTAATGGCATTTGGTGTCATAATCTATAAAGTATTCCAACAAACAGCAATGCTAAAGCCTGAAGTTAGCTGCTATGAAAACATACGGTAAATTCCAACTCTGATCCCTTTTTTTGTTTAACATCTGTAGATTTTAAAATATATATGCACTGAGGTAATTCGTTTTAACTTTATTATGCTTTGCCATCCCTGGGGGAAATGCTTTGCTCTGTTTATGAAGAAAGAAAATATATACTAGATTGTATTAAGGCATTGGTCTTGCTGACGACTGCATTAATCTCACTCACTGAATTTTAATTATTTGGCCATTGACATAAATGGCACTGGTCCCAATGACCTTTCCCATTATGGCCATTTCAGTAATACTTTTACTGAAACAACAACAACTTATGTATGCACCATGAAGTGCCAGGAAATTTGAGTAAACATCATGCAGTCTTTAGGGATTAAAAATAAAATAAAATTCTTGGGCAAGTATATTGATGAGTTGATTGTTAAATAGATTTCTAATTTAGCAAAGCTTGGATGAGGTGAATGGCTTCCCAAAAGCTGCACTTCAAATAGAATTGCCATCTTTCCTCTTATTATAGAACATATATTGTGAAGAAACTTAGCCTGGGGCTCAGAGCCCTTCCACACAGCCACATAACCCAGAATATCAAGATGGGAAATCCCACATTATCTGCTTTTAACTGGAATATAGGGCAGTGTGGACCCAGGGCAGATCCAGACAGCCTTTTATCCCAGGAACATCCATGGTTTTAAAACACGGATGTTCCTGGGAGGCTATCTACACCCACCCCAGAAAGTGCGTGCTTTCTGGGGTAGGTGTCCAGATATTGTACTGGGACTTCCCAGTACAACATCAGGAAACTACCCCCCCCCCTCCCAGAAACCCACCTAAACTGAGTAAAAAAGGAAAAGAACTCAACCGGCCTCATAGAGATGGCTGCCGGAGTTCTCCTGACACATACAAATGACACGCCATGAGAAAGGGGGGGGGGGAGCAATTTTCTTCTCTTTCCCCCTTCTTCTGGTGTGTCATTTGTACATGCCAGGAGAACTCTGGCAGCTGTCCCAAGGAGGCCGGGTGAGTTCTTTTCTTTCTTACTTTTTTACTCAGTTTAAGAGGGCTTTGGGGGAGGGGGTTGGAATTCCCAAAGTTTTCTGGGTAATTTAGCCCGGAGAACTGTGGGAATACTTTCTGGACTGCAGTATTCTAAGTCCAGAACCAGAAATAGTGAGTTTACCTCACACCTTTCAAGAAAGCGTGGAATAAACCCACTAACTAATTAATTCACTACAAACTAGGGTTTTCCTGGTTTGTAGCAAATTAATTTGGGACTGTCCAGAATGCTGTCTGAACAGTCCCTCCTTTATTGTGGTAGATACCACAATAAAGGTACTGTCTGGATGGACCCTCAGATAACCCATTTCAAAGTAGATATTCTGGTTTGCATGGCTGTGTGGAGGGCCTTTGGTTCAATGCTGCACATGACTACTCAGGAGTAAATTCTATTGAACTCAGAAGCACATACTCCTGGGTAAGTGAAAGTGTATCAGATTGCTGCCTGGGTCGCATTTATTTCACTAAGGTTGAACTAAACATGTATGTCACTCTCCCAATGAAAATGAGGTTTATTGTTTTTTAAAACAAATAGCTATCTATGGCTATTTGGTTTGTTTTGCGAGGAAGACAGACATGGGGATTCAGTCATTTGTTCTTTTCCCATGATTTCTTAAACAGTTTATATCATGTGGCTGTTATGATTTTTCCATCAACTTGTTCTCTTTAAAGCTGATTTATAGAGACCTTGAAAACCATTTGTGCTGGAAAAACTAGAGTGTGCTACAGGGACCATTGAAAACAACTTATTGTTTTTGTTGCTTGGAAACACTCCTACGGTTTCAACGGCACCGTATTAGATTTATGGTTCAGATTTAGCAATTGTTTGATTGATCACTTTTGTCCTCTTCCCTCAACCGATCAGCTCTCACAGGGCACTGCATCTAATGAAGTCAAAAATGTATTCATGTCTGGGGAAGCAACACCATAAAGAGAAGAGCAGGGGTGGGGGAGAGGAAAGCTTTATTGTGTGAAGAAAGTCCAGAAATTAAAGAGAAAACCAATCAGTGAGCCCATTTGCAAGACAACATGGTGTAATTTGTCAGAGTCCATGAGCAATGCTAGATACTTGTAATATATATTTTAAAAGAGGGTGTAAAATCAGAGCCAATTGATGTGTGTTCTGCTTGGAGATCAGCATTCTAACCCTGCAACTATTTAAAGTTCTTTTGCATTGTAAAAGCAAAATCCTTCTAATATAAAGGGAAAGTCTGGTTTTACAGCCAGCACCATCTCTGTGGCTGAAACTGAGAAGCAGCCAAAAAGCTGCCTTTGATGTCATGCACATGTGCTGACCTAAGAGCATACTATACATTTTTCCCCAAGGTTTCTTAGGGGGTATACTTCATAACAGACATATGTTTTACCTTGGGGAATTACACTAACAGTAGATTTAAAATCAAATCATATGGCTCTGCAGTACACCAGAGAAAACAGATTTGAAGATTAAGACAGCCAGTGTTTTAAAAGCCATCCAGGTTTACTCTTTCCTATGAAAGCAAGTGGATGTGGATTTTTCTGGTAACAGCACCACAGCACATCCTAAAGGCTAAACCATATAACTGCAGTTCCTGGGGATTTATTTTATTTTATTTCCCAAACTGAAAAAAGAATACACTTGCTTTGTTTAAAGGAAAAATAAGGAAGAGAAAGGGGAAGTCCTAATTCTTTTGCTTATCTCTAGGTCTTGTGCACGAGGTGCTCTTTCTCTCCTCTTTCTCCTTGGTGCTACCTGGATCTTCGGGGTACTTCATGTCATCCAGGGATCAGTAGTCACGGCGTATCTTTTTACAATCTTCAATGCATTTCAAGGACTTTTCATCTTCATATTTCTTTGTGTCTTGTCAAGAAAGGTAAGTTTTCTTCCGGACACTCGCACCCCAACAGTCCTACAATCCACTGACCAGATTTGGTGTTTCTTGTATTGTTTTTTAAAAGTTGACTTTTTAAAAAATCAATAGTGTGACATAAAGCTATGCAATCTGCAAAGTCAGGTTTTTTGTGTGTGTCAGGAGCGACTTGAGAAACTGCAAGTCACTTATGGTGTAAGAGAATTAGTTAGCTGCAAGGATATTGCCCAGGGAATGCCCAGATGTTTTGATGTTTTACCATCCTTGTGGGAGGCTTCTCTCATGTCCTCACATGGGAAGCTGGAGCTGACACAGGGAGCTCAACCTGCTCTCCCCAGATTCAAACCACTGATGTATTGGTCAGCAGTCCTGACAGCACAGGGGTTTAACTCACTGCGCCACTGGGGGCTCCAGCAAAGTAAATTAAAGCATGGAAGTTAAAAACGGTTCAAAAGATGTAACTGACTTTTCCAGTTACATGGGATGGCCTCATTTTGTATTTCCCGCCTCCAATTAATATGACTCTAGGTGGCATTACATAGAACCCTCATCTTAAGGACAGAAAGTATTGCTCCTGGGCCCTCCCACATTGTCCAATTATAGCGCTTGAATTCAACTTCAACTGTCACGGAAACATCCTGTGGAATTCTAGGATTTATAGTTTAGAGAGGAGTATTAGGAGTAAACTAAATGGCAGTTAAAGTGGGAAAATAGCACTATAACTGTGTAGTATGAACAATTCCATTATATATAAAAAGTAAAAAAAATTCTTCTGACATTAAGTCCAGTTGTGTCGGACTGGGGGGTGGTGCTCATCTCCATTTCTAAAACAAAGAGCCGACGCTGTCTATAGACACCTCCAAGGTCATGTGGCCGACATGACTGCATGGAGCACCATTACCTTCCCGCCAGAACTGTACCTATTGATCTACTCACATTTGCATGTTTTCAAACTGCTAAGTTGGCAGAAGCTGAGGCTAACAGTGGGAGCTCACGCTGCTCCCTGGATTCGAACCTATAACCTTTTGATCAGCAAGTTCAGCAGCTCAGCGCTTTAACGCACTGCGCCATCGGGGGTTCCCATTATATATACCTGATGATATATACTTGAAGATGTCAGACAGCTATAGAAAATTTCAAAGAGAATTCAAGGCTGTTCAACCAGCCTGAAACTAATGAATACACCCAAGTTTGTAATATCGCACATTACATTAGCAGTTCATGTGGCACACGCAGTCCAAAGCAGAAACTTGGACAGAAGCATGTGCTGAAAACATGTGCTAGAATCCTATAAGATTGACAATGTTACAATATTTTACCTAACTCATATGTAACAGAGGCACTAAGAAACCCCTTTACCGGATTGCAGAGATATGCATAAAAGGACATCAGCAAAACTGAAGTGATGCACACCAAAACCAATGTGGTGTGTTTTGGGCATGATGCACTTGAGTCTCATTGTGTGTCAGACACCAATGCACATTGGTGACTTTGCTGGCTCTGCTATCTAGTGACATATGACAGCCCTCTGTTGCGTATGGATTTTATGCAACTATGTGATTATAATTCCCATATACATAAGTCCACTTAACTCTTTAAAAGTCTTCCAGCCATAATTTTTTCCTCAGCTGAATATAAAAATGTGTTCTGGTTGTGTTTCTATGGCATGAACAGCATATGCAAGAAGAGGCTTGCTCATTTTTTTTTCTTATGTAAATTATTCTTATAGTTGTTTATTGTTATGTGCCTTCAAGTCCTGTCTGACTTAGGTGACCCTTTCATTATTCAGAGGAGGATTGTCATTGTCTTTCTCAAAGGTCAAGAGAGTGTGACTAATCCATGGTCACCCAATGGTTTTCCATGGTTGAGCATGGATTCCAACCTGGGTCTCCCATACTGCTAGTCTTGACATTTAGGCCATTACACTATGCTGGCTCTGAGTATACTGGAGATGGTTGGAATGCTGAGCTACCTTGAAGAAGACGAAAGAGTTTCAGCTGTTGAAACTTGCAAAGGGACAGAATAATTTGCCTCTCCTTGCTGGTACCAACCAAAGTCTCTTCTTTGAAGCATCTATTTGCATTTCAAGAAGCTCCCACTGTCATCAAAACTGCAAGAAATACTCTCAGGCCCCTTCAACACATTTATATAAAATCCACATTGAACTGGATTATATGGCAGTGTGGACTCAGATAATCCAGTTCAGAGCAGATATTGTAGATTATCTGCCTTGATATTCTGGGTTATATGGATGTGTGGAAGAGCCCATAGTCTTTAACATTAATTGCCCCACAATTCACAGGAAAAGAACCACACTTTCTATGCATTTTAGCAAGTGTAGCTTTGGACAAGAAAACCAGTGTTGAAACAAATTCTTCACCCAGTTCAGAACATTTCTCCCCCCTCCTTTCATCTCCAACCACTACATTGTATCAAATGTTGAAATGTGCTGGTTCCTTTTCCTGTCTTCCATGGTTAGTAGCTTGTGGCCCTCCAGATGGTGTGGGACTCGACAAAGAGAAATCTAACATATTAAAGATTGATGACTCTTTGGTTTCCCAGTATAAGCTTTTCTTTCTTTTTGGATGCCAGCTCTCCTCTGCTTCAGTCTAAAAGGCCAGTGACAAGCGTTGAAGGAAGCTAGAGTTCAATATCTGGCTGCTGGCAAGATGTACCTTTTGTCTACCTAGATGAGGAGGCAGGCACTCGAGAGGAAAAGACTGAGAGGATTTTTGTTGGGATGCGGCATTGTTTGTTTGTTTTCAGAAGATTAGATGGGAGAACACATTGTAAAAGGGTTGTATATTATTTTAAATGGCATGAGAAGAGAAGATAACTTATATGCCTGGGGTCAGTACTGTTTGGGAGAGAGATACAAAAATGCAGGATGAAGTCAGGGTTCCTTTCCCCTGCTTGGTTATGATACAAAAGCTTTGGGGCAAAATAAAAAAAGGAAGAAAGAAGATGTGGGAATTAGGAGGAAGAGTCCAAATTGATGATTTGAAAACCCTGCCTTTCCACCAAGACCATCCAAGAATGCAAAACCAATATGGAGCTACACATTGGAGATAGTAAGTTCCAGCAAATGTTATAGCTCACACTGCAATCAGCAAGAAAAACCTGTTTTGAACAACGTTGTCATAGTGACTCAAACATGTGATCTAAGTCTCAGAAGAACCTCAGAAAGAGAAAAAAAGGGGGGTAATATATAGTTAGATGTAGAGAAGTTAGGAAGTGAGCATTACAATTCCACCCATATTAACTTGGAAATCCCATTTATTTGAAAGGGTGGTGCTTTCAAATAAGTGTACGAAGGATTGCAGCATTACATGAATAAAGTAATTCATGCACATACATAATTCACAATCATGCCCTAATACTGTGAAATCTGATTTATGTCTCACAGATCTGGGATTTAAAAACCAAGGCATTTCACACTGTACAGGAGTAATCCTATGAAATAATTAAAGAGGTTTACTAACTATAGTCATCTGATTCGGGATTGAAATCTTCTTGTAAGACCTATTCTGAAAGTCCCCTTACCATCTTTCCTAATCCTCTCTGAGGCCAAATTATGTAAAACCTTTATAACAGAATAAGCCACACTCTCTGGATAGTACTTAAAATACATGTATTTACCTGTTAATAAGCCTATGTGTTCATCTTTTCTTTTCAGATCCAGGATGAATACTCCAGGTTGTTCAGAAATGTCCCTTGCTGTTTTGGATGCTTAAGGTAAATTGGCGGAGAGCTAACATGAGCAGCACTGTGGAAGAAAGAAGAAAACGAGAGGCTTTAGAAAAATTGCTATATTGTGAAAGTATGAAATGAGCTACTGAGCTGTCATCTCTCTTAAATCAATTACTTTCTATCCAGTATAGGTATTGTGCTTAAATGTGCACTCAGGCAACACTATATTGTGTACAAACTGCATATCTGTACAAGACAGACTGGTTTATTGTGTAACAAATAAGGCTTCTAAAAGAACTCAGGACTCTTCAAGGCTAATGGCTGTAGCTCAGAAGGGAGTGAACCCATGTGCAAAGCCATTTTCATGAGTAGCTTTGCTGTAATGCCATACCTGCTGACTTGGAAATGAAAATAATTTTGCTTATTGCTTTTAAAGAGAGTAAATTACATTAGAGTGTTAATAAAAACAAGATTTTACTTTGATCAAAGCTCAGTGTTCTCTGTTGGAAATAGCTGGATTAAAAAACAGATTGTGTATCATTTTCATTCCATTAGTGTGGTTCACTAGGACTTCACTGACAACATTAGTCCAGGAATTGTATAGCTATGCAACCAGTTTCACTCCTCACACATATGAATGTGTACATTAGTCATGGATTCCACAGAAAGATGAAATAATATCATGGCCTAAATTCTATTGTTAACCTCAACTAAAACAGACCAGTTAAATCTATTAACAAATCGTGAGTCAACACATCAGCATTGATGGCATTCCTTTCATTTCTCTTCCTAGTTGTTTTTAATAATAATTAAAACTACATCTTGAAACTTAAGAAGAATATAATGCACATCTCTTATGCATGAATCCTATAGGTCAGCCCCAACTGGATCAGATCAATTGAATCAATTTAAATGGTGGGCCCATCGATTTGATGGCTCTAGTTGTGACAACTAATCGGATTTGGGTCTATGAGAATATCAACATACATACATGAGAGTTCTCATACATAGTGAATTCTAGGTCAATCTAGGTCAAAGGGAGGAATCTTAGATGCATATATCAGTAACCACATAGAATCTATACACACAGCCACTTAATAGGCAACCATGACTAGGGATGTGCAATTCGGCACAAAACCATGCCATTTTGAGTCCCATTTTTTGCTAACCCCTCATTCTGTTTACTGGGAAATTGCTGAAATTGGAGTGGGTGTGGGGGGGGGAGGGGTTGCTGTTTTCCTTCGGGAAAGATTTGGCCCATTGGCTACAATGGGAAAATTTTAGAGACTCATTTCTCAGTCATTTTTTGGCCTATCTGTATGAAACCTACCTCAGTTGTAGACCCCATTTATAACTGCAGACCTGCAAAGTTTCAGAACAATTCACCAATCTTCTGATTAGTCCTCCTCAGGAAGAAGATATTCAGCTTTGTCAGTGCTCCCCCAGGGCTGGCATATTATAAAATGCACATCCCCTGAACACTCTCAATCTTGAACAGTAACCCAACCTCTCACCTTAAAAACAAGGTCACTTTGGGGCTGGGTAGGAATTCCCCCACTTTATGAAGGGAGAGGGCTCACCTACCCTACATTGCTTAGGGATGGATAAATTGGTGCGGGTATAACCATAAATAGGCTGTCATGTAAGAAACTGAAATGGAGTTTACACCCCAGTGTGCATCCAAGGCACCCTGCTTTGTGAAGGCCAGGAACCCCACTGATGTTTATGGGCAACCAAGGTGGGGACAAACAGGGATGACCTTGGAGCTGTGGGGGAATTCTAGCCCCACTGAAGTTTTGTGGCTTGGAGTTGGAATACTCTATGTAGCTTCCCTAAGGGGTCGTCCTGGGGACAACTCAAGCAGAGATACACTCAGGTGTCTCACTGAGGAGAGGGTCTGGGAGGGCCATTGTCTCAGCTTATCCCACATGAAGTTCATCCCAATTAATGAGTTTATTGCAGTTCGTGAAAAAAGTTTAAACAGGTAACCTTAATAAAGTTGCACATAATTATTCCCATATGGTTGTCTGGTCTCATTATTTCAATGCTGGTCTCATTATTTCAATGACAGATGATGTCGCTTCTGTAATTTGATTGTATTGAGCATTTGTTGTGGTGTAGCATGGGTTTAGATCCAGGGGTTTTGGTGGTGGTAAGAGGATATATGTGTCCATCATTTTCTTTGGAGGCCTGTTTAAAGAGCTTCAGGGGTTTAAGCTAGAGTCAAGCCCAGTTCAAGACTTATCAGATCTTCCTCACTTCCAGATGGCAAGAAACCACACAGTGGCTTTGCACCCATGTGGATTCCACAGCTGTCACTCTGACTGGTGGCCCAAGGGCTGAACAGGAAGCTGCCATTTGGTGGGTAGCCTTAGCAGCCCTCGTGCCAGGCCAATACTATATAGCTGCTGAGAATAAAAATGTAGCAACTTACATTGCTTCCATGCCAGCCCCTTAGCACTGAACCTATTTTCTCTGATCTTCTATCAGGATAGAAATATACAAGCCAAGCACATTATTTCCAATCCATGTTTCCCTGTCATTGTTCTTATGGAAGTGGAAAAGGCATCTGTAGATGACAATCAACAAGGAGATGATAGTTACCCCACATCCCTTTTCAGCACTGGAAATATACACAGCCGGGGACCATAATGTAAGAATATTTGAAGGTTAGAAATTGTTATGTGTGGCTTTTTGTGAGAAAAGAGGAACAGAACTGGAGTTTGGACTTTGCTGAAGCATGACAGGAAGCAATCCCATGTTAAGTAATCATGTCCATGTATCAACTTAGTAGTACAAAACTACAATTTAAAAAAACAGAGATTACTCTTCCATCCCACTTTTTTTACAGATGCCCGTGGTAAGGGGGGGAAATAATCCAACTTGACCAATTAATGGTAAAAGGAAATCAAGAAATGATATTAATATTACAATCATTTAGATAACAAAGCCATTGCAATCTTCTGTGGCTCTAAAGTATTCCAAAAGTTGGCAAGATGTCTGGATTGTGTTCTGGCAACCCTAGCTAGCTTAGTGCAGAACTAAAACTGAAGAACAAAACTAGTGATGGTCTGTGGTGGGGGGAGTTATGCTATTGTACACAGATGGTATGACATGACTGTTCACTCATGCACTTCATATCCAAAACACAGCATTCACACAATATTTACAGCTGGCAAAGTAATGTCCTTATACAATGGAGGACAGTTCCCAAGGGCCTCAAGCAGCATCAGTGTCAGAATTGTGAAAGAACTGTTATCTAGTAAGAACCCCTGCAATCTAAGACATAAGGTACTTAACCCTCCATGACTGCAAAGCTGAATGAGCAGAATTTGAATTTATTTGATGAAAATAATTCTTCATTCTCCAAGTCATAGCACCGATAGACAGTCGTTTCCAAGTTAGAAAAGGGTTAAAACTGATCTGGTGTTCATTCCAGTCTTTGAAAGAGCTCTCCAATGTGATGCACAAATCAGTTTTGGATCATTCCTTTGAAGTTTGGACTAAAACCCACGGTGTAGTCACTACATCCCTAAGATGAAAGCCATTTGTCTCTATTGAGTCATGCAGTGATATCTTCAAGCTATTTATTGCCTCAGGAACAGAGCTTGGCAAGAGGTTTTTAAGAAAGGTGAACACACCGATGCCAGTTATAACTGCACACAATTTTGGTTGGGTAAACTAGATTATAAATATACAATAGACTCTCTGTTAATTGGCACCGATGAGAATTGGTAGATCCTGCATAAATATAGATAGATACGTTTTATTGATTGGCCTATTGGCCGTATCAAAACATTTAACACATAACACAATTAACACATAGTCATACATAGTCATACATACAACATACAACCCTCGGTATAAAAGGAGTTAAAATAAACAAGCTGTCAACAGGATCTCGTTCAGATCAAATGTCTGCGTCACCTCCACAGTTTACCCCAATTGATTCTAAATGTGCAATTCTTAGCTGTGTTGCTTTGAATAGAAAAAGGGCTGTTTTGTGTGTTATTTTAGGGTTCTGTCCGGCCAACAAAAATGAGGTTTTAATATATGGGTCCCAGTGTGTTTTGTGAATAATGTATGGTCCAAGGCAATGGTCTCTCTCTTTCTTATACAGCTCACAGTTGAACAATACATGTGTGATATCCTCCACCTCTGGTGCTCCACAAATACAAAATCGTTCGTTGTATGGGACTTGATTAAACCTTCCGTGCTTGTCCATTGTATCCAGCTGTTCAAAACGAGCTCTGGTAAATACCCTCCTAAGGTGTTTAGGCATTTCTGTTTCTGCATAAATATAGTTTCTGGTTGCTTGAGAGTTACTATTAAAAATAGGCCGTACTAATACTATACCCCATAATATACCATAATACAATATCTGTATTGATTTCATATTAATATTGAAATATTTATTTATTTTATTTATTTACTCTATTTATACCTTGCCTTTCTCTACCCCAAAGGGGACTCAAGGTGGCTTACATAGAGGCAATTATTAAATAACTTAAAACACATACAATTCCAAAAAATTAAAATTAAATTAGATGAAAATTATAAACAAATTAAACATTTAAAAACATTCCATTCCATATTAAAATCACACCATCCATAGTTGTAGTCCAAACCGTTCCATAGTCATTCCATATATTTCAGATCTGTTAATTGCACTGCACTATTATCCGAAGGTCTGATCCCACAACCAAGTTTTTACCTTTCTTCTGAAGGTTAGGAAGGAGGAGGTAGATCTAATGTCACTGGGGAGGGAGTTCCATAGACAAGGGGCCACCACAGAGAAGGTCCTGTCTCTCATTCCCACCAGTTGCACCTGCGAAGGAGGTGGGACTGAGAGCAGGGCTTCCCTGTATGATCTTAATCTCTGAGATGGTTCATAGGTTCATAATACAGTAATTAAAATCAAATAAAGACAAATTTAACTTAATGTAAAACAGCTTTTTCTGTATTTTACTGTATTATAAAACAGCTTTGTAAATGCAGTATTTAATTTTTTGGTAGTTGCTTGAGAGTTCTGGTTGCTTGGATTCTAGTTAACTGAGAGTTTACGTTATTTGGTTACATTTGCTCCTGGTGTGTATTTGACTCCAATAACAAAGCACATAGTTTGTATGTGGGAAATCTCAGTCCATGAGATATGGTTAGAAATAATCCCTTTTGAAAATCCTGAAACACAACAAGCAAATCACTTTTTTTTTACTTGTGTAGTTGATTTTTTTAAAAAAACAATGATGACTAAATTGTCTCACTGTCACTCATTAAAGGAAAACTCCCATTCATGTTTGATGTTAGAATGAGTTGTATTCTGGCTAGGGTTGCAACAGATGAAAAGTATTAAAGCCATTCTTTTGATCTGACCTGCCCACAAGCCACATTGAATATTCCATTTCATTTCATTTTCAGGCAAGGTCAGGCTATGTGACAAATGTCACATCTTGTTTGCTTCTGTCAACATAAAGCAGCTTCTCATGTAGCTACAAGCTGGCAAATATGAAAGAGCAAGAAATCTCCATGACCATTTTTTTCACTAGCAAACTGATTTCAACAAAACATTAAAACTCGCCCTAAGTTTACAAATAAGTTTTTTTTTTCTTCAGAAACTCATGATCTTTCCAGGAGAGTTTGATAAGAAACATAATTTAGAGGACTATGAAAATGATACCTGCACATAAGTGCTTAGACTGAAGTATAAAAAGATTTGCTACTGAATAGAACAAATCCTTTGATGACCAACTATGGAATACTGAGACCAGAAACAGCTTTCCTCAAATGTTACTAAAAAGACTTATCTAAAAGTCAGGATCTAGTCCGCACCTAAAGACCTGCTATTCAGACTCCATTTCCCCATTTTCCATCCACGTATATGCATGTGATGTGATCATGAAAAGAATATCCAAAGAGGGAGCATGAAAGTGCAACTGATCCTGTAATGGCCTCTGGATCTGCTCCATCACATGAAGCATCTTGGCACAGTGCCACGTGTAATAATTTCTGGCCTCTGTCCCCAGAGACCATGAAATGTGTATCTTTCCCTGCAGCACTATTCACCATGCAGTTCCAGGTATGTATTATATTATGCTTATCAAAGGCAGTTTTGCTTTTTCATTCACTAGAATATCTGTTTTAACAAAAGCTTGATTGTTTTCAAAGTAATGTTTCCCACCTTCACAATTCCATCTTGTATTTGGAAGTGAATTTCAAAGACTCTACAGCAAACAGGGGACAAGCGGTTAATTATCCTCACCAGGAGAAAAACAGTCACAGTATCAAACAGCAAGAATAGTAGCACTGAATAGACTCCCAGAAACTATTACTTGATGTGAAGAAGTAAGCATATGCTTCTACCATATACACAGGGGTGGCTCAACCCATTACGCAAAGTAAGCATTTGCAATATAGTTGATTTTGCCCAGAGGCGCTCTTGAGGCCTCTCTCATATGCAAGTTGTAGTTACTGGGATGTATAGTTCACCTACAATCAAAGAGCATTCTGAACTCCACCAATGATGGAATTGAACCAAATATGGCACACGGAACTCCCACGACAAACAGAAAATATATATCAGTGATTGGTGGGGGGGGGGGGGGGCAAAATACTGTTTGCTTACCATTGAAAATTACTTAGGACCGTCTCTGCATATACATGCATGTGCACAGAGAGAGAGAGAGTCAAATTATCCAAAGACTTGCTTCTGACTGAGGTGACAAGCCTGTGTCTGGAATTGATGATTTCATGCTGGTGGGGGCCAGCATAATTGAATACTCAGTGCAAACAAATAAACAAACTGTTCACATAAATATAGTATATAAGGAAAGAGGTTAGGTTGGACTAGAGTTCTTCTTCCTGCCATCTATAGTATTCCATGCAGTGACATTCACTCCAGCCCTATTATCAGAAATCCCTTACGTATTAGCCAAGTTTTGAGATCTTCTCGGGAGAGCCTTGCCTCTCTCCCACCACCACCACAGAGACATCTGGTGGAAATATTTATTTGTTTTGTTTTATTTAGAGAATTCAGCCACAAAGCCACTCAGAGTGGCTTAAAAATGTTAATTTTTCTTCAAACTTACAATCTACATAAAATAAAAAGATATAATACATAAGACATGATATAGCTGTGTCTTGATGGCTGTTTCCCTCCCACCCAGTAGCCAATGGAATATAGCTATGTCTTGCAGGCTGCCTCCTTCCCACTCAATATTAAAGAGGGTTTTCCTGGTGGCTGCTCCCTCTTTCTGGAACTCCCTTTCCAGTGAGGTTAGTCTAGCAACCACCTTGTTGTCTTTCCATAAAGGTTTTATGGGGTGAGGGAGGCCTTGGAGGACTGATTTCTTTGAGGAGATATGGGCCTTGTATAACATGCTGTTTTTCTTAGCTTACCAGCTTGGGTACCCAGCATTGCCCAGATTATTTGAAAAGTCTTTTTTTTATTTTACAAAATGCATAAGGCTGTGGGTGAGCTACAATTCACATCATGCCAAGTTAACCCCTGGAAACTCCATCAGTACTTAAAATTTGTCATGATGGGCAAGTTTGCTCTTGATGCATCATTGGTAGGGTTCAGTGTGCTCTGCAGCTGCTCCCACCATGGTAAGTCAGTTCCCTCAAACCCCTCCAGCAAACCCCTCCAGCAAATTCAGTTGGTCATGGGTGTTCTGTGTGCTCAGTTTGATCCAGGTCCATCATAGGTGGGGGTCACAGTTTCTCTAGTTGTAGATGAACTACAACTCCAAAAAATTAAGATCAATTTCCCCCCAAACCCCTCCAATAATAAAATTTTGTCATATCAAGTATGCGTGCCAAGTTTGTTCCAGATCCATCAGTGGCTGGATTTACAGTGCTCTCTGGATGTAAAACTACAACTCACCCAAATCAAGGTGACTTTCCTCCAAAGACCTCCAGTATATATATTTTTTGTCATGGGGGTTCTGTGTGCCAAGTTTGGTCCAATTCCATCTTTGGTGGAGTTCAGAATGCTCTTTTGATTGCAGGTGAACTATAAATACCAATACTTACAACTTCCAAGTGTCAAGGCCACCCCCCCCCCAACCCCCCCCCCCCACCAGTATTCAAATTTGGGCATATCAGGTATGTGTGAAAAGTTTGGTCCAGATCCATCATTATTTGGGTTCACAATGCTCTCTGGATGTTATTATTATTATTATTATTATTATTATTATTATTATTATTATTATTTTGTTCTTATATCCCACCACCATCTCCCCGAAGGGACTCGGTGCGGCTTAGAGATGGCACAAAGTGCCGAAAAACAAACATAAAAGTGAATGCAATATAAAATACAATAAAATAAGACACATGCACATATAAAAACATTAATTCAGACTCAGTCAAGCTGCGATCCTCTAACTGTGGCAGTAAATTACTGGCATACAGTTTGTCAACTGGAAACATCAAGATTGAGTGTATATATATATATATATACACACTACTTACTTACTCATCAAAAAAGCTCAATATTTGAGGCAAGTGGTCTATTAACTGCTATTGAAAAGTGGATCCTAAAGGGAACATACATCGTGGCTGAAGGTAGTTCTACGTAGTTACATGGAACATATGCATTATATATATATATATATATATATATATATATATATATATCACACACACACACACACAACAAAAGTGATATACTAATACTCATAACAAGTTCTTGTTAACCAGCATACTCTGCAAAGCCGTTTTATTCCGTAGTGAGTATGTAATTGAAAGAACTCAACCCATTGCTAATATAGCAAGCCCATTGGTCAGGTGGTTGTGATGTCATTACTAGTTCTGAATACATTTGAGGAAACACCTCCACTGATATAAAAAAAACAGTCATATGAATTAGTGTTGTTAACCCTTTGGGATATTCAGTTTGTAGACTAAACATCCAGAAAGATTCCTGTTGTAAAAGCTTAGTTTGAAAATCAGTCTCCCTGGATGGATGGTCTAAAACCTGTGCTCGAAATGATTCAGGATTATGGTCCAAGTCTACAAAATGCTTATATAGGATAGAATCAGTTGAATGTTTCCTGATCTTTCTTTTTTATTCTATCATCCTGAATTTGACTTCCCTGCTCATTTGGCCAATGTATACAAGTGAGCAGGGACATGTAATGGAGCAGAAGGGGTAATATATGACCTATAAGAAGCACTGCTTGAATATCAAGCAAAAACTTCACGCTAGAAATAATATCATATGAAAGCTGATGGGCACAACTGGGGGATCACAACCAGATACAGTGAAGACATCTGCCCTTGTGTTTTGCTATACTGCAGCTAAGTATGCATGCCTAGTGTGAAACATGTCTCACTATGCTGAAATGGTGGATGTGGCTCTTAAGGAGATATGCCGCATTATCACAGGATGTCTGCATCTACACCACTAGAGAAATTGCACTGCTTAGCCAGTATTGCACCGCCTGACGTCCACCGGAAAATAGCAGCCAATAATGAAAGGATCAAAGGACCAAGGTAGTGACATCACTGGCCTACTCCCTGTTCAGATATCAAGCAGCACACCAATACGTTAAATCAAGAAATTGTTTTCTAAGATCTACAGAGATACTTGCAGGAACATTTCAGCAAGCGAGAGTCCAAAAGTGGCAGGTTAAAACCTGGAACCTCAAACCATGAGAGACTTCTTCCTGGGCACACAGAAGACTGGGCGACTTGGAAGGCACTGAACAGACTGAGCTCTGGCATCACGAAATGCAGAGTCAACCTTAAGAAATGGGGCCACAAAGTGGAGTCCACGACATGCGAGTGCGGAGAAGAGCAAACCACAGACCACCTATTAAAATGTGGTTTGAGTCATGCCACATGCACAATGGATGACCTCCTTATAGCAACATCAGAGGCATTCCAAGTTGCCAGCTACTAATCAAAAAACATTTAATATAATGCCAAGTTTTTTTAAAAAAATGTGTTTTAAAATACATCACAACTGTACCCTTGGTTCGGTCCTGATACAATAAATAAATAAAATAAATAGTGGAGTAGGTAGCAAAGTGATTGGTTTTGTGTTAAGATTTAGTGTGCTGGTTCTGAAAGAACTTACTTTGATGAACTATGGGCATGCAATGATGACATGCAAAATTGCCTATCAGATTGTGTTTAGTGATAACTTGCTTGGGATCTATATCCAAATGCATCAAAATATCCCTGATGTTTTGTGTTCTCCTATGGGCAATGGTGGGGGGGGGGGGGGGGGTCTCTCACAACCCAGTATATCTCACAAAATTCTAATATTTTTTCACTGTTTTTATTGTGTGTGTGGACAAGTTAGTCAGGGTGAGAGGCAATACTGGTCTGTTATCCCTGGGTTTGATCTTATCCTCCAATATAGTATTTCTTGAGACTCTGGAAAGTTTGGTGCTAGCCTTATGAATCAAATGTAGTGGATAGCCCTTGTTTCTAAACAGGCTTTTCAGTATTTCCATGTTATAATTCCCAAATGTCAAAACCAGTCCACCCTCCGCCAAAAAACCCACTAGCAGGCATGTAGCATGGTGGTCTGCGAGAAGGCCTTACTGGTACATTATTTAAGCTGTTATGTTTATTCTTATCAAGATCTGATCACCATGCTCAATATATCCCATATGCATGGGGGTATTCATTTAACAATACAAAAGATTTGCTAGGGTAGACCCTCTTTCACTCAGACTCAGCCCCCCCCCCCCATCAAACTCAGCCCTCCCCCCGAATCAAAATCCTGGCTACGGGCCTGCCCACCAGTATTCAAATTTGGGCATATCAGGTATGTGTGCCAAGTAAATTTGAAGCTAAGTTTTTGTTAACTGTTTTAAGTCACTTTTGAGTCCCAAACTGGGGGGAAAGCACATTATAGATAAAAGTGTTGAATGTTTTCCTATGCTGAATTTATGAATTAGAAATGTAGAGCCATGGATTCCTAACTGGTTTGTACTGTGTAAGACAATATAGTCATGATAGTGGTACTATTGCCAAGATTGTAAATGTCTCACCCCAAACCTACCTTGATGACCAGCAGTTGCACTGTGAGGTGGAAGTATGTTTAGCTGCTGATGAGGGTACAGCAATAATATGACCTTTCCAAGCAAGTCTGCAACAGTCAGAGACATGACTCCTGTCACAAGTCCTCATTAAACTGAAGATCACTGGTACGATGAGACTTTAAAATATTGTCTTAGAGCCCATCTCCCAAGAGCTGTTGTAGCAGAAGCACAGCTTTACTGGCTTCTTCAGAGCAAATTCAACCTAAAATTCTCTATTTCTTTTCCC